>NC_088712.1:57218009-57498009 GCF_963576615.1 Watersipora subatra | reverse complement strand
TCTACGACCTACTCGAACTGCTAATCTAAAGGTATTTTTTCATATTACCATACTATATACAATTATCAATTATATATTATTATTCAATTTCTCAATAAAAGAGTATCCAGTACTTTCTGGTGAAAGGCTTACCAGCTACTTCAATAATGGAGAGCATAATTTCTGGAGCTGACGATCCCAAGGCCATCAAGGTAAGGTTTGATACGGTTTCGTTCCAGACTTTTACAGAAACCTTCATCAGCTCGCCATTTGGCCTCTTTACAATAATTTCTTTTTCTTTTGAGGTGATGACCTCTATGCTTGCCATAAATCTGTCAGCTATTATTGATACACCTAGAAATAGATATCCGAGACACAGGAAGTAAACTGAAGCTCTTGCCACTTTGTCGCCTATCGATATGTTTTCTTGCGGCATCCACATTGGAATTAGGACACCATCTTTGCATTTCGTTGTAGTGTCTGTTGTGTCATTATTTGAGGCAGCAGTTGTCTGAGAGCTTGCCAACGCTGACTGAGTTAGGGTCAAGGCTGCCACTGCAACCAGTTTTATGGCGAATGTTCCCATACCGATGGGTGTTTGGTGAGCCTGAGATCTTTAGGCTTCCCTCAAAAGGGATGACCAGCACCTCCTTCTTTTCTTCTTCTTAGTCAGGAATCTGCAAATAAAGATGTCATGCTCTATACATCAAAAACATCATACACATTGATGTACAGAAAATAAGATCAAGGTGTGAGCGCTAATACACCGCATTGACTAGGAATTGCTCCGTGCTTTAAAGATGCCCAATATATCTATTATAAATAAGCTAAATGTTTGACACCAAATTTCAAAGCTGAAAAATTCATCCTCGACCTATATGGTCATCACCTTTTTTTATCACACGAATTCTAATAAAATTTGACTTCAAAAAACATCGTCAATCAAAATTACATAATATGATATAGGCTACAGGTACTTATTTATAAAATAGCAAAATACCAGTAATCCTACTCAACATGAGATGGATCAAACACAAAGTCCCATTCTTTACTATTCAAATTTCAATCACTAGAATTCTTTTTTAGAATAATCTGCTTTTTTATTTAATGTTTTTTTTCGTAGTAGCTGTCTATAAGTTCACACTTTGGTAATGCATTTGACACATCCTCTATCATCCATTCAATTTTTTTGTATATGGATCACGATTTCTGACAGTAATCTGTTTCGCGGTATGGCTTTTCTGTTAAAAACGTACATATTATCAAAGGTAGCATTTTTGTTCTATTGGTAATTAGTCAAATACAGTGGTGAAGTATTGTTTTTCACGCTTTGTGGTTTTCACTGGAACTGCCGTCTCTTGTTCTTTTGTTGTACGTATTGCAGACGGCACAAAATATATCGACATTTTTGCTAATGGCGTTTTTGAATGTCGTTTCCTCATCCAGACATCGTCCGCCTCAGATGCCGACTGAACTATTAGCGATCAAACGAATTGAAGCAGAGAAGATGGTAAACTTATACAGCAGGTACATGACAAAACCAGAGTTTTTAAACTAAACTTTAGACCTCGACTTATACGCCGGGTCGACTTATACGCCGGGTCGACTTATACACCGGGTTGACTTATACACCGGGTCGACTTATTCGCCGGGTCGACTTATACGCCAGGTCAACTTATACAACGGGTCAACTTATATGCCGGGTCGACTTATACCCGGGTCGACTTATACGCCGGGCCGACTTATACGACGAGTTGACTAATACACCGGGTTGACTTGTATGCCAGAGTTTATGGTAGTTGGCAGCTTCTTTCTATTCTGTTTGCCAAGTAAATATTTGTTCAGGAACTATTACATTTGCATTAGCTTAACAAATAAATGATTGCGTATGAAATGTTAAAGGTTGAAGGTTGAAGGTTAAAGGTTAAAAATCAAATTCCAAACTAGATTATTTTTAAACTTTGATAGAAAAAATAAAACTTCTAAGTTTTATATTTCTCACAAATGAGACTAGAATTTTTTTAAAGCTAGTTTCAATAATGCTACTTAGTAGATTGAGCATCGTGTCTGGCCTTGACACAATAGCCTTGAATTTATTAGAAGAACAACGGAGCTCCAATTGAGGTTATAGGTAGTTTGGTTTTACCAAATTAGAACTACTTAACCTGTGTAGCGGTTAATTAGCTAAAGGTTGTAAACAACCTTTTACATGTACTCACATGATAAAAAAGCTAATCACCAAACATTTGAGCTAACTTCAAACTTCATTCTTTTAAGATCTTCATAATATATTAATAAATCATTTTATCATTGTCTGTGGGTGTCTGTCTGTGAGTCTGCGTGACTCTATACATTTTCACATCTGAGGCCAATGTTATCCAAATGTCATCGTAACTTCCGAAAGGTCACTAAAATATTTGTTTTCAAAACTCATCTGACTTTTGGAAGCCAGATGAAGTTTTGAAAGTTGATGAAGTTTCCATATCTATATTAATGTTATATTATATTACACTTATATTATACTTATACTTATTATATTATATTAATAAACTTTAGCCTGTGCTAAAACAAACTCAACTATCTTTATACTTATCCTGATTTATCAGGAAGCTTATCTGAGGTCAGTTCATGTACCAATCTTGGTACACAGGCTATATCTATGTACCCGTATTAGATAGTATGAGCCTGTGATTATATTATTAATCATAATGTGTTGTCTCCTCCGGTTCCAGAGTTGATTTTATAAATATTTTGCAATAAGTATTATAAGTTGTTAAGCTTTGGAAGAATCTGAGCTAACAGCATTACTTTAAAAATGTTGTGTAACATTTTAATAATACGAGTCATAGAGTAATACATAGTTTCACTTTGATGATTCTACTATTTTATTAATATGAGTCATACAATAACACACAGTTTCACATTGATGATGGACCATTTTATTAATGTGAGTCATACAGTAACACATAGTTTCACATTCATGATGGACCATTTTATCAATATGAGTCATACATTAACACATAGTTTCACTGTGATGATTCTACTATTTTATTAATATGAGTCATACAATAACACACAGTTTCACATTGATGATGGACCATTTTATTAATGTGAGTCATACAGTAACACATAGTTTCACATTCATGATGGACCATTTTATCAATATGAGTCATACATTAACACTTAGTTTCACTGTGATGATTCTACTATTTTTTTAATACAAGTCATACAGTAACACATAGTTTCACTTTCATCATGGACTATTTTATTAATACGAGTCATACATTAACACTTAGTTTCACTTTGATGGTAGTCCCATTGTATTAATGAGTCTTACAATAACCATTAGTTTCACTTTGATGATTCTACTATTTTATTAATATGAGTCATACAATAACACACAGTTTCGCTTTTATGATCTATGTACATAATATGTAAATTTTACAAATGTACATCTAAGCTTGGACATATTCTTGTAACATGCTACTAGTTAATAAGAGTAAAAGATTTTCATTTGCCGAGTAGATTGGTCAAAGTGTTTGCAACACAGAGTAATTGTCACAAACCTTGGAGAAAAGTTAGGAGAACGCCAGCTAGTATAGACAGAACTACGCGCAACCTAAAAGAGACATATCTCCATTCTCTTGTATATAAGTTTAATGAAAATGAGTCCTAGTATGTATTTATAACTTTTTATTTAAGGTAGAGTTACAAATTTGAGTTTTTATAAGCAATTTAGCTTAGCTTTTTAGACCAGATAACTATAATTATACTACTGCAAGACTGCATCCTAAAATTTAGCCATTTGTCAAACTGCAAGTTATTGCTAGAAGACCAATATTGCTCTGGAATAATTCGTAAGGTTTTTTTGTGGAAAAATGTCTTAAAATTTTAATATAAAATGTCAAAACTTCACCTTCATTCAAATACCAATCTTCTGGTCAATATACTTGCAGAAATTAGAAAAGTTGACCAATCCTGTTTGTCCTGATTCTTCACTGACTACAAATCCATTACCTATGCCGTGATCATTGCCAAACATAAAACTGTAAAGGACATTAAACCCTACGCATCATCGCTCTATCAGCTCAAAACCTTGCCAACAATTCCAGCAGTAGCATTTCTCATACCTATCTTCACCCGCCCACACATCATCGTTTATCCATTAAACCTCTGACCTTTGCACAGGGACTTAGCAAGTCAAGGACTTGCCAAATCTCGAGTCTAGTTTATCCTATTACAGTTCTTGTAGTTCTACCGCAGGGTCTGTAGCTGCTTCAACAGGCATCTAACACAAAACCAACTAGCCTGGTGAGATATAAACTACAAGGCAGCAAAACGTTTCATGAATAAACATAATGTACTAGCGGTATTGGTGAATGCTTTATGACCTTTTCTTTAACCTTTGAGTTAGCTATAACATATGACTTTTATAGTATAAATAATAAATCGCTCATATGAAGCTGAAGTTCTTATGTTGGTTTAATAAGTAAGTCTGGTTTCATAACTGACTTGCTTACTTTGGAGGCAACGGAGCTGATAAAAGAATTGACAATATTTACTTTAGAAGTTACTGTACTGCAGCTTTTTAAAACAATATTTAAGCAATTTCGGTTTAATCTGAGATCCAATCAGTAGAGTTCATTTCAGTATTGTAGCTTCAATAAAGTTTTTTAGTCAATTTCATGCTGCTTATTGCCATATGTACCCACAAAAAAAATTTTTAATTTTCATAAAAATTTAAATTAAACTTTTTAATTTTTTATTTAACTAAAGTATTGAATTTATGCATTTTAGATTATTGAAAGCCGTATTGTAAAGGTCAACATTCTGAACTGACTAGAGGTAAGTCGTTGGTTCGAATGACGACATTTTGTCAAGGGTGTCGGATTTTATATTGCTTTTGTGCCTCGATGTGGTGCGAAAACAAAGCTGCCACATTGTAACAGCTGCTCTATCCCAGAGTAATAACAACGTGTCATCAGTAACAATACTATGTATACAAAAAGATGTGGTACAATTACACTATGACCATGAGAGTAGAACCCTAAAATGACATAATTTACAATTTACAATTGAAATAACATGAGATTATTTTAAACAGTTAATTTAGTTAAAGGTGAACTTATTTAAAGTTTCAGTAGATTTTATTAGAAAGTATCGGTATTTTTTATCATTTTCGATTATTTTTTATGTTTCAAGCGATCTGACTGCCATCATGTTTTAAGATTAAAATTGACAAAACCTGATCGCTGTTAAAACGTTTAGATCACGCATTTGCAAAGAAACCGACAGAATAACAACACATTATCCTGCAATTTGAATGCAGCAGACGATATCAACTATCGCAGCGATAACAACGAGTGACTTCATTTTGCACATACTTTCTTTCTGAGAGTTTTAACAGCAACTAAGTTTGTCGATTTTAATCTAGAAACATCCTTGCATTTAGATCACCTCTAACATAAACCTCAATTGCAGATGATAAAAAAATGCCGACACTTTCTGATGAAATCTACTAAAATTTTGTCCAAGTCCAACTTTAACCATGGATATCATGCTCGCAGCTCTTGTGCAAGTGAGACTATCTAGTACCAACACTACCTAGGTGCAAACAACAAATCACTTCTCCGTCTATTCACCTATTACGGCCTGCAATATTGAGTCCAGTGTATCGCACCTAACTACCTAGAGAAGGCCAACAACTGCACTAACCATGAGCTAATGAATACGTTACATGCCTCCAGATGAGCAGTGAAGACACCTTTCTGCATAGCAGAGTGTCCCTCCAAGTACTGACCCCTCACGCAGATGTGAATACAATAGGCTACGCTATCTCTATCTTTGCCTATGGATAGACTTCATTCATGTGAATACAAAATGTTTGAATTTTATGCAAACTTGAAATCTTGTCAAAATACTATCATCTTTATCAATAGCCTTAGGTTCAAAAGTGACTAGAAAATCATGAGAGCTAAAGCATTGTTATTTGTGTATTTGTGTATTTGCCGCAGTGTATTTGTTCAAGACAATTTTAATTTGTTTCATTATTTTTTACTTATTTGACTAAACATATTGCAAAAGTAAGACTTTGATACAAAATTTTAAAAAAACTATAAAGCCAAAAACTATAATCCTATAATCTGTCAGAGGCTATAAATTTTGAATCGCAAACCGACGCAAAACCCTTCAAGGGTGATTGGCTGCACTTTTTGCTTTTTTAAAATGAAGTGGGAAAATTTTCACAGCTCAGAGTTTTTTGGTCAATCACAAGTGTGAATGATTCTGTCATCTTTCAAAACTTAACTGACACAACATTTTAGTAGGTTTTATCAGAAAGTATCGGTAATTTTTTATCATTTGCGATTGTTTTTGCTGTTTGATCTGATCTGTTTGCCATAATGTTTTAAGATTAAAATCGATACAACTTGATTGCAGTTAAACACTCAAAAAATATTAGTGCTAAATGACGTCTCTTGTTATTATCGTTGCAATAGTTGATATTGGCAATTACATTCAAGTTGGAGCACACCTTTATTCTGTTGGTTACTTTGCCATTATACACATCATAATCACATTTTCGCTTGATTTGATCGTTTTAACCGCAATCAAGTTTTATCGATTTTAATCTTGAAACATTCTGGCAGTCAGATCACCTCAAACATCAAAAACAATCGCAAATGGGAGGAAAATACTACTACTTTGTAATAAAACTCACTAAAATGTTGCACGAGTTCAACTTTAAAACTAAAGCAGCAACGGATAAGTTAGGTTGAAAGTTTACTAAAAAAACATAACATAATATTTGTTGGCCGTTAATAATTTACATTTACAAAAACTTTAAATAATAAAAACAATTTAGATAATTTAAATAATAATTTAATTAATTTAATAATAAAAATTTAAATCATAATTTAAATAAGCCAAAATTTTTGCTTATGTTTACAAACCACGAGTGTTATATCGACAACCAATTTTTACCAACTAACATGCAGGCTGATACTGATACAATACTAACGCGAACAGTAAAACAAAATTAGATAGATATAGATTGGCACAACCTGTATGTAAGTATTAATAGTAAGGAGAGAGGCTATGGTATGTGGATAGCTAACATTAAGCTTATTGGGGCATTTATTGCTTAGAAGAATTCAAGCTGTCTAGCTGCCTGCTTTGAAGCTATATTTGTGTTAATGGTGGAAGCTGAACTACAAAGCAGCAAGGAGTTACCGGATTATTGAAACTAGAATTTGCTGACTCTATATGAGTGATTGCCAGCAAGTATTACAAAACCCTTTAGAAACAATTGAAGAATTGTAATGGGTTGGATTGTATACAAATATAATTATTGATTTGCGCAGTTTATTATATGATTACTTAAAAGCAATCATTTAATATATTTTTCATAAAATGTCCAATAAAGAGGAAGCTAATCTACATTAGTGAGCTGAAATATCAATATTAATTTAGGCTTTGAGTTTTGAGAATTGTTTTTAGTTTTTAAACTAGTTCAAATATGCTTGGTATAAATGTAGAAATAGAAATAGCTCCAACCAGCTAGTAGACTTGTAACCCCATTCTGCAAACCTACCACAATCCTCAGAACATTGGTAATTGTCAAAGAAATGACTTTTGTTATGACATGCGTCAAAAATAAAAAGACTCGTATCTAGAATTAGTTGCTGAGTTGACAAACGTGTTCTAAAAGTTGGTAATCTAATAGTACTGCGGAGGAGTTGGGATTGTGAATTGAAGATTGTAGTTTATTAATTGTCTATGTTTTTTTAATAAGAATAAACAAAAGAAGAAAGGCAGGTATATAGCTCTCAAATAAACAAACTCCACATCCTTGAGAGATAGGCTACTCCACGCAGTAAGTATAAATTGTAAGTTTAGCTGTGTCTATTTTTGAATTTTTCCTTTTACTAAATAAATCTCATGATATTTTGTTAACTTACATATAATGTACATACTAAAATACTAATAATAACAAGAAACTTAGTGATAAAAGGTGAATTCATAATCATGAATGTTACTAGCATATGGAAGTCTGGTCCTCACGGATGCCAGAGGTGATTGACGCAGGCAGATGATGACAAGTACAAAAACTGTTGAAAGAATAACTTTTATTTAAAACAGGATGAGACAGGAGGTCAAGGAGGGTCAGCACTAACTCCTACGCACAAACAAATATAATTACTAGCATACAGCTTCTTTAACAGCTTCTCCATTCAGTTGATAAATTAGTACAAACAGTTGCTGACAAAATTTCTGCCATACCCAATAAGCTTATTGGTGCCTTCTTACAAGGCCAAATGAAAACAATTTTTCCTAGTCTTTAATGAAAATGGTATTTAATTACTATTAGTATGTTCTGACCTTATTATACTGAGCTATGTACTAAAACTTGTAATAGTGCTAGGTTCATATTAGTATTGCTACATATGCCTATCTGCCTACATCAACGTTTGTACTTTATTATAAAGTCTATTGCTATATTTTTAAAGTTATAAACAGTTTAAGATTGGACAGCTGGTCAAGTTCGATACCTTCAGGATGAATACATGTTGACTACAGGTTGAATCCATGTTGACTACAGGATGAGTACATGTTGACTACAGGATGAGTACATGTTGACTACAGGATGAGTACATGTTGACTACAGGATGAGTACATGTTGACTACAGGATGAGTACATGTTGACTACAGGATGAGTACATGTTGACTACAAGATGAATACATGTCATACGCAGATCAGATGCATGACAAATAGTGTTTATGTGAGTGTTCAAGAAAAACAAGAGAGGAGAGAAAGTGATAAAGATAGGAGAAAGAGAAGAAATATTGTAGCAGAGAGGAGAGAAAGAAGAGGTAGCAGAGAGAGAAGAGAGAAGAGAGAGAAAGAAGAGAGATAAGAGAGGAAGAAAGAGGGAGAGAGAGAGAGGAATAAGCAGAGAAAGAGAGAGGGAAGAAGGGGGGTAAGGAGAAGAGAGCGAAGTAGAGAAAAGAGGGAATAGAGAAGAGAGGAGAAAGAGAAAGTGTGAGAGAGGTGAAAGTGAGAGAGAAGAGAAAATGTGAGAGAGGAAAATGTGAGAGAGGAGAAAGTGTGAGAGAGGAGAAAGTGTGAGAGAGGAGAGAGAGGGTGAGGAGAGAGAGGAGAGAGGAGAGAGAGGAGAAAGAGGAGAAAGAGAGGAGAGAGAGGAGAGAGAGGAGAGAGAGGGAGGTAGGGAGAGAGGGAGAGAGGGAGAGAGGGAGGGAGGTAGGGAGGGAGTGGGGAGGGAGGGAGAAAGGGAAGGAGGGAATGGGAGAAAGTGAGTGAGTGAGAGAGAGGGGAAAAAAGAAGAGGGAAGAGAGAAAAATAGAAACAGAGACACAGAAATTGATAGGGAGTAAGAACGAGTAAGAGAAATAAACATATAGAGAGAAAAAGATAGAAAAAGGGAGTAAAACCAAAAGAGAGAAAAAAAATAAAAAATTTCGTCTAGTTGTTAATCGAGCCGTGTCATTGAGTTTTTCAAACTTATCTGAAAATTTTTCAAGTTCTAAATTTGTGTGGTATTTTAAGCACAACGTCAAACTCCGAACTTTTAAGAACAGAGATATTTATGTACCTAGTTTGAGCTGCGCTTGATGCAGTGTAAAATGCATTTATGCCTTTTACTCTGCTGTCACTAAGCAGAAGTTTATAACTCTATGTTGGCGAGCGAACGATATGATCATTACTTTTTACTGTACTTAATTGTTTAATAATAAAATATATAACTAGGAAGTGTAAAAACCAGATCATAGTATGTTGGCTCGTAAAAAGACTGTTGAGATGCTGTCGGTCAGGGTGCTGCTGTATAAATTATAAAAAACTACTTTTTATGCAAGAATGAGCAAATGACCTGTTGCACAAATTTATATGATTTGGTCTCAAGTTGAGGGTCAGTCTAGATCATGCCCTACCGCATTGCTGTGCAGGTCAGTGCTTCTCTATACTTATGCTATATTAGCTCATTTATATGGTATATAATTTTTATTCATTTCCAGAGATACGTTTATTTATAAGTCAAGATCAAACCAACTAAACTGCCGGTTTCAGACGAAACTTCAGGTTCTACACTATTGACTTAAGCAAAACAATGTCCCGCCGAAGAGTGCAAATTGAGTCATCGAGTCATAGATTTACTCATGGAGGAAATTTACTCATATAGTAAATCATGTGGTATGGCTAATAATCAAACTTGCTTTTTTGACTATGTCAGCTTTTTAACTGAGTTAACTTCTTTTTTGGCAGCATAATTTAGGGTGCTTATGACTTTCCTAAAGGTGTACATGGTACACAATATAAAAAAAATCTATCAAGGAATAGCTTACGCGATTAGCATTTTTTTAGTTCTACGCATATCCTATAGTGGGAGTAATCTTTTCTATTTTTCATTACCGCTGTACGGTCAACATCGTATTTGGTCTATCTGTGAGCCATGAATAAATCCAATGAACCATGTATAGCGTACTCCAAGTGCATTTGTTGTAAGTCAAGATTTGCCATTCATTATTTTTAAATGTTCAAATACTTATACAGATCTTAAAACACAAGTTTGAAGGATGCACTGCCATGCCTGTCAATAGGCTCTACCCGACTCAATTACGGCCTACTCTTGCATGCTATAATCAAAAGAAAAACTAACACAGTTCTTTAAAGAGAGTAAAAGGCATGCGATTCAAATCTGAACTCCTCAAGAGTGCCCAAATCGCGTACCTTCTTACAAATTGGGACACCGAAAGCATTCCATACATACATGAAAAGCCGGGTTGATACACTTAAAGAAAATGATTGGTTGTTTATGGGTGCCGAAAACATAGCCTGAGGATTGTAACAAAAAATCATGACCTTTATTACCTGTATACTTCAAATGAGTTATTAAAAGGAGCACATGAGGTCTTAAAAAGTTCCTAGAGACCATTTTACAATGTATTTATGCTCATAGATGGGTACATATCCACTTTAAAATATTTGAAAATGAAAAAATATTTTACCTAAAAATAGAAAAGGTGAAATTCTGAACAATGAATGAACGGAGTATTAAGTTAATCATTCAAAATGACAGCTAGTACAATTGATTACTAACTACTAGTTGCTAGTCATCATGACTATCTGAATAACTCGATTAGTAGAACCTACTAAAACACATGAGTCTATGAAGTATTCCCTAGAAAGATCGTTCAGCCTCTCATAATCTTATGCTGAGTTACAATAGAAGAAACTCTGTAAAGCTTATTCTACTAAAGTTCCCTTTTTATCATATTTTACCTAAACACTCTGAAAAGCAGCTTCTCAAAAGCACACTCTAAGAAAAATCTGAAGTATACGCTACTAAAATTTGTAAGCAATATTTGCTTTTTTATCATATTCTACCTACACATCTTTGAAAGCAGTTTCTAACAAACGCACTGTAAGTAAAATCTACAATGAGAAAGCTAAGCACCAAAGCAGCTGTGTACATAAGCGGCGAACTCACCCTCCAGCAAGCGGCCTACGAGTGTTTATAACACGGATTTATACGCAGCTGAGTACATTCAACACTACACGCATCTCCTTTCTTTTACGCCCAGCAATTCCTGCAATTAATTTATTATGGCAACTATCTGAGGGAATGTTAAGTTACTGATTTATTGGTTCTAAGGCTTAAATCAGATATAAAGGGTGCATCATGTTTAGCCTTAGGCCAGTGCTCGACTTATTGAGCTATTTTAGGAACAAGATATGTCAATTATGGAGGTAGTTAGAATGCGCTGTGCAGTGTCTTGAGCAGAGAATGATGCAAAATTACTAAATAATTGTCAATTTCCTGTTTGCGTTATCCGTCAATCAACAAGTTGTAAGCCTATAGACCTTCCCTTAGTATTTACTTGTTTGAATAATCATAAAATTTACTCAATTTAATGAATACAAATTCTCATGAATTTGATATCGATTTAAGGTCTATAAAAATTGCACCATTCATGAAGTTGGCACAAATATAAAACATTTTATGTTGTTTCGGTAATAAATTTAGCTAAGACTTGACTTAGAATAAGATACATGCAGGTGAATATATGAAAATGTTGCTAATTCTGTTTTGTAACCTGCAGGCCTTTTAATATGACCAACTAAACTTGTATGGACTCTGAGAGAGAAATACAAGGAAATTACCAAAAATTTGTGGGTGTGAGTTGAAAAATTTTTCCTTCAAGGAGTCATATATTAAAAAAAAAAAAACTATGCGCCAACATCATTAAAAAAGAGTCTCAAGGTTTGTAAAGTCCGCAGTAGCGCATCTCCTGAACTTTGCATTTCATTTCCCTCACGATTACTTACGAAAAGTGACAGCCATTGATTTGGTGCTTCATTCTATTGAAATAATTACTTAGCATTTAGGGAATAACAACTCTATGCATGTACATACCAGCTTAGCCTTAGAGATTAGAGCGTGCCAACAGCCTAAAATAATTGTATGGCATTGGGAGCCAAGTTTATCAATGCATGAATGGTTAGACTGATAGCAGCTTGAAGTAAAATGGGCCAACGCCCTTTTATACCTAATCAGCGAGCCATCTGTCACCCGCTTGAAGATGTCTCAGTCAGGCATCACCTGCTTGAAGATGCCTCATTGTACATTCAAGTGTTAGAAATACGTTTTTACAATGCATGAATGTAGGCTAAGCCCAAAATCTAACACTTTCCATGCTATAAATATAATATCATCAATTTAAAAAGCGATTGAAATTTACTGCATTGGAGTATAGCCCTAGTTTTCTCAGCGTGGGACAAAGGTAGCTAAAATGACTCTTTTCGTCTAATAAATGACCTTGATTAAAATACTGCCACCACTTACCCCTACGTGTATGCTAGCTATATCTGTCTGTAAACCTGAAATGACATGCTTGTAGCCTCTACCCAACTACTGCTTGGAGTTGTACTCTCCTTCTCCAAGATCTTTTTAATTTATTCTTATGTATATCTGACCATTGAGGCTACCCTTTGGCGATTGATGACCACACGTCATAACCTGATAACCTTACAAATGATTACGATTATAGCACAAGCTAATTGTAAACCTAACCCTCCCCAACCCTGCTGCAGGATTTCTAAGCTAAGCGAACTGAGCAAATAATTACATAGAGCTGCGCACTGCATATATCTAAAGTCATTCGTCTCTTTACGAACAACAGTTGGTTTTGAACCCATATGACTTGAGTATACAGCTCTATTAAATTATCTCATAGAGCAAGTACGCGCATTAGAGTTTTAGTTTGACGACCTTCAAATTTGGGAAACTTTTTTAAAATCTGACCAAAGATCAGATTTAAAGAAGAAGAGCATAAATGCATTTAATATTTAGTTTTATAATTTAGTATTAAATTGAATAGCCGGGGTAACAAACTAGGCATATGATTAACAACTCTAAAGGTTTCAGGTCCTCAAGCTCAGCAAGCACATCACAAACAAAAGCTTTATCAGCTGCCATTACAAGAGTGAAACAGTAAGTTTTTATTTATTTTCTTGGTATTTATATATTTCTTTTAATAATTTTCAGCTAAATCTTTTTGGTTATCGCATCTTCAGTACAAGTCACAAACATGTTTTTTAACTGCCATCTGACTTTGAAAATGGTAAGTAAATTTTGGTTGAAGCAAACCGAACGAATTCTCTGGTGAGTCTTGAGGCGTCAATATCACTGAGTCTAGCTGTGGTCATGTATTAAAAATTTCTATAACTTAGTTTTGGTTGTCTGATTGTCAGAGAATATTATTTAAAATGAAAACCAAAGCTTACTGAAGGGCAGTAACAAATTTAAAATAAAAATTCAATAATAAATTTTAACAATAAAATTTAATACAATAATTTAACAATAATTTAACACAACTTTGAACGAAATTGTAGTAAGAAATTAATTATTTAAACTGAACGCTGAAAAATATACTATTTATACTGTAAGCATCATAAGACAAAATAATTTTCAAAAATGTCAAGGACAAGAGATTACACCCATGTTTAACACCCCCAGAGAGCTTTTAAAAGCGTTTCATGCCGAGCTGACGCTATTATGACTATTTCGCAACTATCCTGTTTAGCCTCAAGTCTACTGCAGCCTGTAGTCTGCATTGAAACACAACCCCTACATGTAAAATACTAACGAGGAAGTTGCTACACTCCTTAATGCCTAGGCAATGGGTAGTCATTGAAGCTTCTTTACTATGATAAGGTAATGCTAATAAGCTAACAATAGTATATGTCCATCCGCAGGTCCATCTGTCCGAAGTTAGGATTGGGAAACAGAGTGCCCGGACTCTTGACATTCTACTGCACAGCCGAACACTTTAACATTTGAACTAACTGTCCGGCTGCCAAAATATCAGAAGGGTTGTGCATGTTCCTACTTTCTGCGCTTTATCAACACCCCTGACGATCGCTCACATCATGTGAGACCGCTAAAGTTCTAGCATTAACAAAACTAATAAAATATGCCAACTGTTACTTTTGGATGCTAGTAAAATGGAAACACAAAATGTTCTAAAAAAATTTGGCAAAACTTCTATAAAAGCACAAAAGTTCTATAGCTTCTTCAAAAATGTGCATTGGTTTTATTACAAATCTCTCATCAACTTTGGGTCTGCAAATGCTGAGAAAGAGAAGACAACTCAAGCATTGAGCTCAGTACGTTACACTACTATCATTATCACAAGGGTGCCAGCTAGTTAGCTTTCTGCTAAATTAGTAAAATAGTATCATACCCAAGCAACTAACAAAGGCCTGTTTCAGCCCTCAACACATACCCTTGAAACAAAATGTTGAAAAAATATCTATCATAGAATAACGCGGGTGAGAAGCTGTTCTATCTAACTAGAATAAACATACTTGATTTATTTTTTTACTTGCCACTTGCAGAGATATGCGACTGACACAGTAATTAGTCTTTTTGGAGGCAGCAACACTTTTAGCCTGAGATCTCTATAATTATGAGTTAGAATTCCATACCGTGTAATCTTTTTTCCAGCCTCCAAAAATAGCTGATGGATAGACAAGCACAGCTCCTATTATAGTAAATATGTTAATGCTTTTGAGGCTATGATAGCAAACGCTTCTCATATAACCAGCACCTTCAGTGTATGTTTGCTACAAGTACTTTATTAGATTCGAAGCCATGCTTGGATATTGTGAAAAAAGGTTGCACTGTACGGGATTTGAACCCACAACATTCGAACCCATAGTTATAAAGATTTCATGCCACGTATTTTTCTGATGACCTCATCATCTGTTTATGTACCCCATTTAACTTAATTCTTGGGTACTCCAAAGAAATACTGCATTTTGCTTAAAATTGTGAGGGAGCACACAATATGGAGTATGGAGGTCTACCCAATTGTGTACTCCAACACGTAGGAAGTCTAGAAGCACCTAAACTTTAAAGCAAACAATTCACCTTCAACAATGCTCCACTTAATATCTATTTTCTTAACATAGAAAATATTTGAAATGCTATATTATATATGTATGATATATATACTATATTATATATTATATGTTATATATACGTCACAACATTTATTTGATTTGATTGACTAACTGTTGCCTTCGTGTATGATTCTTGTATGGCATAATTTTTAGAACATTTCTGTTTGAAATGGAACTATAAATAACAAAGTGTTGAAAAGAAGTTTGACTTTATTGTAACACTACAATAAAAACAGTACAGTCCTTATTGTACTGTCCTTAAGGTGTTGAGAGTTGACGGACTCCAACTTGTTTTTTCATCATAACATAAAGTCACCACTGTTACTATTTGTTTGGTTACTTGAGATTCAGTCTTTTGATCATGATTACAGATAACAATGACATGCAGTTGTCAACAAAGCTGCCTTGTGAATTACTGATAAGCAAAAGAAACACTCACCCTTTTTCATATAAAAGGCCTACTAATAGTTCATCAATTTGGATCAATAACGGAGAGTGGTTCACCTTAGGAGATTTCCAAGAAAATCTTTTTCTTGTCATAGCGGCCTGCGCTAATCTCTCTCGCCCCCAAGCGGGAGTGTGACTGCAGTAATTATCTAATATCCATGGCATGCAGGTGTCTACACACAACCAATTACATAGAGATGGGCTAACTATAAAGCTAGATCAATAATAAACCCTTAGAGAGTTGATTCGTCTTCTCTCTGCTTCCTTCTACACAAACCTCGAGTCTCGTTCTCAATAGTACAACAGTTTCATGCAAAGAGAGACCCATGCCTTGTCATGTGCAAAGTTTGTTTTTGTTTAGCTGTTTCCTGTCAGCAGATTACGAGGATTGCAGCTTTAATAATCTACTGCTTTTTATTCGTATTTGAATCATATTCTTTTGAGCCTTTTACCTACAGCTCTGTAACTCTAGCTTTAGTTTCACTACGAAGCTCTCTGATCATCTACAGGTCAATGAGCATGCATTTACAAATCACAGATTTATATCTTTTTGAGAAAAAATCTCAACATTGTAGGCTACTATCAAAAGTCATGACATGAATGGCACGATGCTAACAAACCTTTAACATTAGTAAGGGTCAGCAGCACTGGGAGCCGGCAGCAGTGAAAGTCGGCAGTAATAGGAGTCAGCTTTAGCAACACAATCAGTGTAAAAAGCCGAGCACTGATTACATAGCTTTTATTTGTTATATTTTTACAACAACAGTTATGCTATTTAGATATATATTTACATACTTACACTACTCAATTAAATATTCAAGTTATTGACTTTAAAAAAACGCAATCATTCGCTAACTCATTATACTAATAGTAAATAATCTGCGGGGTATCATCAAACGATAAACTAGTCAAATCGGAGTAAAGGTACGGCCTGGACAAACTGGGTATCCGGAGCTGTGCCATCCTTTTCTACGGACCAATGAGCGCTTTGCAATAAGACTTCATACATAATCAGTGAAGTGATATCACGTAGACAAACATTAGGTGTTACATGATTAAGGATGGTTTAAGGTATGTCCAGACGTAAGGATTTTTGTGTTGATTCTGACCGAAATCACAAAATGAACGAAAAACACTTAATTATTCACCCGAAATTCACCGATTTGTCTGAGCTGTGCATGCACACCAAAATTGTCGGTGAAACGCTTTTAATTGGCTAAACAAATTATTAGCGAGCACGATTCTAGCAGCTTTCACAATTGGTATAGTCCAAGAAACGTATTACAACAGACGATAATAGTACCAGTGCAATTCAACGTAGTAGCCTACATACGATACAACTGCTTAGATTGGGCTATTGTTGGTTTTTTATTGCTCGGACACTATGGCTACGAATCATTTCTTTTTTAATAATTGCAATTATTATTTAGCAGCAAAATTTTCATTGCAGAAAGAGTTGTCCTATTTAGAGCATTCAAGTCAATTGCATCATACTTACTATGGTGAATTGCGTTAGTATGTTTTTTGCGTTTCGCACTATGTGCCTCGAACTATATGAATTGCGAAAGTTGCTAGAATCGTGCTCACTAATAGTTTGTTTAGCCAATTCAAAGATTTCGTTGACAATTTCGGTGTGCTTGCACAGCTCTGACAATTTTGTAAATTTTGGCCAAATAATTCTGTGTTTTTCGTTCATTTCGTGATTTCAGTCAAAATCAACAAAAAAATTGTTACATATGGTCATACTTTTAGAGATAAACAGTCAAATTGTTAACTTGCTGATGTCTGTAGCGTGTTGGGACATTAACTAAAATCAGTAGAACACTAAAACACAATCATTACAGCTAATCGGACAAAACAAAACTGGACAAAAAGAAAATCTAACGCGGCTGCCCTGAAGCGGCATGGCTGAATTTGTCAGAAACGGTAAAACCTAAAAGCCAATGATATCCCTGCATCCAGAATATTTTGTAGTAGTATAAAGAGAGCTGAGCTCACAATAGCCTGTGTAACCGAACTATTTTGGCGACCTTTTAGACTAACTCTATTATATTTGGATGCTCTGAAAACCCAGGCTAGTCAAGCCAAAGTAAAGAAAGGGCGCTGAAGTTTCACACATATTCTACAAGATGAGGGTGCGGCATGAGAACAGTAGATGAGCACTGTTTAAGAGAACGTTACCAATCATGCAGCAGCGGGCAGCGGCCGTGCCTACTACAGGGCTAATCTAATTAGAGGTTTCAGCACAAGTCTGTGGCTGAAGGCTTGTTAATTATATTAATTGCAGGAAAGAGGCTGGGAAGCGCTACATGGCCTCGAGAAAAAAGAACAGCTTTATTTTCGCTATGATTGGCTGTCCAGAATTCTAGCCTTAGTATAGGTAGCGTTGCATGTTTGATGTGAGTTTAGTGCAGTCCATACGTCACTTAGTTGTTTTAATGGGTCTCAGAGCATAAAAATATATCAACGACTTCATACTGGAGTCCCTCACTATTCTCGCTAAATCGAACCAACACCCTGGTGAGAAGGGAAATCCATGAAATAGAAACTAATACACCAATATCTAATAAAGCCACTTGTTCATTAATCATACGCAGTTTTTTCTTTTTCTTATGTTCATGAAACAATTTTTTTTTAGGTTCATTAGAGACTTTTCAGAGTTGAGGGTGTTTAAGAAGCAGGATGAAGGGTGTCACAGGTACTTTGTACTTTTACACTTTACATAATGTAAATGTTGAGCAGCAAGTCACAAAAACTGCTATCACCGTGATGCTGGTGGAGGGATCTCACTCAGCCAGAGTATGAAATAGATTTATATATTTTATGTGTTTTACGTATGTTAGTTTTTATTTCCCATTTATATTTATTTATTTAAATTTTTAATGAATACCTTTTACCCTAAGAACTACTAAAAAAACTGAACTAGAAAAAGTGTGAGGGGTTACTAAAGTATTCAAACTAGAATGTGCTGACTTTTTATGAGTGATTGTCAGCAAATTTTACAAAATTCCTTCAAAAACCTCACAGGGTTCTAAATAAGATAAGTTGTACGCAAATATAGTGATCAATTTGAGCAGTTTGTGATATAATTATTTAAAAACAATCATGTAAAAGTTTCGTTACAAAATGTAGAATAAATTGAAAGCTAAGCCAAATTAGTATGTTAAAAAATTTCTAGTTGAACACCTGTATGGCCTTTACGCACATTGAGCAAGAAATTTTTTATGTAATTCAAAGGTCAAATGTTAACTCACTACATTTTAAAACTACATCTATTTATACCAATATAATTATGCTATTTTTTCAGATATTATTTGGATACTAGAAGAACAAAAATCAGTTTTGGTGATAAAAAGGCTCGCCATGCAAGCCCCAAACTGTGACATGAAGAGGCCATTTTGTCGGCAAAGCACTGACGTACATGTATGAAATACAATGTCAATGCTGGCAAATATCCAGTAGATAAAGGAAGACAAAAGAGATTCAGCTGACCCCAATTTTAACACGTCTTTCTCATTTTCATGTAATTGGTGCACTACATGTTTTTAGTTACCTAACATGGCATATAATTGTATGCAAGGTAGAATAAGATTCCGCAAATGCAGAAAAAACGCTGTGTCTTATTTATCCATTCCATATTAATTGTTGAATAGTGGTTACAGAATTACACCAATCGGCTTGTGCATATCATTTTGTAGAACTGAAACTGAAACTGAAAGCCCAATAGTCTTAAGTTGGATCGGAAGTCATTTTTTATACTCATATAATGAATATATTTAGTTTTTCAGCCATTTTTTTGATAGTGGAAAAACAAAAACCAGTTTTGAAGACATAAACACAAATGATGCAAGCAGCAATCTTTGACATAAGGATGTGATTTTTCTTTACATAACAGTCGTATTGATACATGATTTCCTTTAATGAATAAGAATAGTGAGCGAACTATTTTTAAATGATCTAGTTCAACAAGTGAATAGTTTTAATATAACTTTATAGTGCCACAGCTATTTCCGGTAAACTTTTTGACAAGATTGCAAATCTTTTTGTCTAATTTCCTGACTTGAAAATGTTGATAAAACCTGGTATTTTGTCAAAACAACACAAAAATATTATTCAAATCCCAATCTACAACGTTATCTGCCACTTTTAATGCAATAATATTTTTGCATTAACATTAGGGTAACGTACTGCCAGTCAACCGTTACAAAGCGTGAATAATTGGCTACAAATTCTAGGTAAAAAAAAATTGCATTTTGGAATTTTTTTTGCAATACCAAGTTTTCAATGCAAAGATAGTCATACTTTTTCCTACAGTTACAACAGAGGTAACAGACGTGTCAATTCAATTTAATTGATATGCAATAAGTTAAGAATTGTTTTTCAAATTATTTAATAAGATCTATTGTTGAGTATATTGTAGTGTGAGCAGAGCTTTTTGTAAATGCTGATCAAGGATTGTGTTGCAAATGAAACTAAATTTCAGTATACAGTCAAAACTTGAATCTTGATCAATTAAATAGGCCTACATAAGTTTTTTGACAAACTATTTGAAATTTTAACAAATCTTTCTCACTAAATTCCCAGTAATTTCCAACATAAAATACCCAAATTTTCTCCAAGTTTGAGACTTTTAAATAAACAAGACAAAACTAATAGAATATCCTAATGAAATTAAAAACAATATAAATTTAGTCATTTAAGTTATTTTAAGAGTAGATTAGGGAAAATTTATAGCACTCACTTTTTTCTGAGTCTAAACCTTATAAAACCATTTTACACTTGCGTGTCTCTAAATAAAAACTTTGAAAAAAATCTTCTTTACTTTTTTAATTTGGTCTTTATATAAATTAAGCTTTTTACATTCAGTTCTACATAGTTTTATTCAGTTTTTTAATTTAACGTGATATGTAATAGCTTCAAGTATTTATCATGGTTTTCTTGGTCCTAAAATGATTTTAACCAAATACAATCTGTTCTTATAAAAGTGATTTTTCTAATAAGATAATTTAGACATCTCAAGTACATACAAAATAAAATTAACTTTGTACGTCAAAATTTGGCATCCCTTCCTTAAGAATTAATTTGCAAAAAGTTTTAGTAAATTTTCTCAAAAAGTGTCCAAATTTTCTATCATTTGCGACTGTTTTTTTAATGTTCAAGGTGATCTGACTGCCAGGATGTTTCAATACTAAAATCAACAAAAACTTGATCATGGTTGAAACGCTTAGAAGAAAAATATGTGTAAAATGACATCACTAGTTGCTATAGTTGCTATAGTTGATATTAGCTATTACATTCACGTTGCAGTGTTACGTGTCTCTATTCTGGCAACTTGTTTGCAACTATAGACGTCATAATCACACTTTGATTGATCTGAGCATTTTAACGGCGATCAGGTTTTGTCTATTTTAATTTTGAAACATCCTGGAGGTCAGATCACGTTGAATGTCAAAAACAACTGTAAATGATAGAAAAATATTGACACTTTTCGATAAAATCTGCTAAAATTTTGTGCATTTTAATCTCATTTTAAGACCTTAAACTGAAGGACACTACTCATAACTTTGTAACAAATCTGACATACAACAATGTGCCACAATAAGGGGCCACGCCACCCCCATAGTTTCTCCTACAATTGCAAGTATACTAACATGAGAATCAACGTATCATATATCAGCTTAAAATTTGGTATCAATTTGTGATTTTGATGAAATTTATTTGCTAGGATGTTCAAAATTGTAATCAACAGTTCATTGCCTTCACCTCTCCGTGTTACCATTAAATTCTCACTAGCTAAGGAATGCTAACTGGCCGTAGTTAATTAATTCTCTCTAGCCATTGTCTCAAAAATCGTTGAGATATTTTAAATGTTGCATATTTTTACATCTCTAAAAATAGAAACTGATGCTTCCTAAGAATTTGTGAATACTAAATTCGTCGACCGATTACTGTTTTAATGGATGTAATTAGAAAATGAATTATTAAAGAATGATAATGAGAATGAAAGGATAGTCGGAACTTTGAAATAGCACCAAAGCTTCATTTTATGCATGCTTTACTTAATGCCTTTCATAAAACATAGCGAGTAAAGCTGGCAATGCGAAAGATTTCCTTATGTGAAAACGTATAACATTTATGCAAACTAACAGACAGACACAATGACAAAATAGGATATATTAATATAGATTAAAGCAAGTTTTTTTGAGAAATACTAAAATTTTTTAATCAGCTTTGCAATTATAATACGACTACGTTTAGAGCTTCTTAACCGTAATACCTTTTTCACATCAAATCATATGGAGCTAATAGGCATAGTGATTTTGATTACAGAATTTGATTGGAAAAACTTAAAATTTCTTAACATTTAAAAAAAGGAAACATTGAGCAACATAAAAAGCTCCACTTTGCCCCTCTCAGGTCATTTGTGAATTTTAGATAGTATATCAGGAGATCTTTGCTGCCGCTAAAACTGCAAAACGATTATACTTGTGCATAGAACTGTCATTACTAGCTGCCGATGATTGAGAACCATTTTACGCCCTCCTATATGCAGATCTAATACTTTGCACAAACTAACGTAATGACACGCTAAGAGAGCTCGCCAGTGACGGAGGCACTCGGTGAATTCACTCAGGCAGGCAAAGATAAGTAGAGCAGGAGTAGAGAAGATAAGTCTTACGTATTGATTCATAAATTATTAGAAACTTAAAACTGAAGTCATCGCGTAGCTAATCCTAAATCTTACGCAAGTTATGTTTGCTGAAAATCAATCAAATTTATTGACTTCTATGCAAATGCTAGGCATCTTATTAAAGAGAAACCTACAGGGATTGTTTCTACTACGACTTGCTCAGGTATTAGCTAAGTGAAATTGTACGGCCCGTATATTACAAACTGAAGGGCTTATTTCGTTCGATAGATGAAGAGATAGTCACTATAGTTTATAGTAAACTGCTTTTGGTAGTTTTCTTTTTGGTCAGCGATGCGAAAGGCTACATACTTCCTTTATCTTTACCGGCTATAGCTCCGCTATCTAAACATCAATTAATCTTCTAACTTGAAAGGATATCAAAGTCTTGCATTGCAAATAATTATCATCATAGTAATGCAGTTCATGATGCCAAATTGCAGTATGATAATTATATTTCAGCTTATATTCTTACTCTGCCAGGGACTAGACTGCACATCAGTGATTAATTTCATGTTAGTAATGATTTAATGTTATGCGTTTAGTCTTATAAATCGTTAAAACTGCAACTCGTACGATGATATAAATCTGAAAGTAAACGCGGTAGCTGATGAGGGAAGGGGGAGCCGCAACCATTTCGTAAGCAATAAAGAATGTTCTTAGTTCAACTCAGAGTTCACCTCTTTATTAGATTTCTACCATTAAAGATTAACTTACACAAAATTTTAATAGATTTTATCAGAAAGTATTGATATTTTTCTATCATTTGCTTTTTTTATGTTTTGAGGTGATCTGACTGTCAGGATGTTTTTAGATTAAAACTGAAAAACTGAATGGCAGTGAAAACACACTCAAGTCAAGCGAAAGTGTAATTATGACATCATAATAGTTGTAAAGAGATCGACAGAATAGAGACGCATAACTCTGCAACTTGCATATAATAGCCAATACCAACTATAACAACGATAGCAACTAGTGATGTCATTTCATAAGCTTTTTTTATGCATTTTAACCCCAATCAAGTTTTATCGATTTTAATCTAGAAACATCTTGACAATCGTATCGCCTCAAGCACCAAAACAATTGTAAATGATAAAAAATTCCGATACTTTCTGATAAAATCTACAAAGTTTTTGTACAAATTAATCTGCAAACATTGAGTAATTTTCTTAACATGTTGTTATTCAAAAATTGTGTAACAACATGTTACAAATAGTTATAATAGTGAATAAACTAGAATTATTGTTTTTCATAAAATTATTTGTTTCAAAGAACAGAGATTTGCAAAACTAAGTGATTAAAAAGGAAGTATATAGTTATTAAAGAAACATACTCTTGCTGCGTGTCTAGATTATACCTATAAGAAAGCTAAAGAAAAGAGACTAGCAGTTTCAAGTAAGAACGCATTGATTATCCTTCATGAGTCTTCAGTAGAAAAGCTAGCGAGTTATTCAGTTGGTGAGAAGTATCGACCATCAACTCACGCTGCTAACAAATCTATTACGTAAGATCTAATGGCAATCGTCTTTTCTGATTACCTGATAATTAGTGAAAAGGCTAGTTTATTGACTTAAAGGGCATATCGCTATACGCTGGCTCTGATGAATTGAATGAATTTAGGTAAAACTGAGCCGGTATCGCTTGCTTGTGGGCGTTACAGCGCTCGGTTAATGTATTAAAATGCTCTCATCCGAAGAAATTCCGCAGTAGAGGTATTCCAACCACTCATTGGCTAGTACAATAAATAGCATTTGATAAATTGGGAGAAATTTTAGAATAATTAATAAAGTTATGCAAGATGTTATATGCAAGTGCAAATAGAACAGCATAGTACTACCGGAGTAATCTGGAGAAGATTGCAGTAAAATAAAGACCACCCAAGATCCACTCACACAACATTCTAATAGGTTTTTCAAAAAGTATCGGTATTTTTCTACCCTTTCTGCAATTGTTTTTGTTTGAGGTGATCTGACTGTCAGGACTTATAAAGATTAAAATTGCCACAAACTTGATTACGATTAAAATGTTGGGAAGAAAACGACGTGTCAAAATGATGATGTCAAAGAAACGACTTGTCTCCTTCATTATTGGTATCGGCTACTGCGTTGTGTAATCACACTTTTACTTGAATATGAGCAATTTAACCGAGACCAGGGGTGGATCTACTGTGGTACATATGGTGCAAATGCACCACCTTAAATATGACAAATAAATTTTAAAAAAGAAGATTTAAAATCCATCAAGAATTGAGTGAATTTCATTTCACTGAGAACCTTGTAATCTTGATATACATAGTATAATAAACACTATAAATCACTAATTTAATTAATCATATCTGATGTCAATTTTTACCTCTAAACTTGTTATTTGCCGTAAACAAATGATTACACTTTTTTGGGCTCAAACGCACCTTTTCTTCATTCTAAGATGCCTAAATTTCAAAAAGTTTCGCTAGCGCGGGGCCAGGCAAGAGGGTGGCTCCCTCGCACCCCTTCCCACTCTTATATATCTAAATATATTACACAAATTTTGCACCACACACTTTTTTCCTAGATTCGCCCCTGGAGACCAAGTTTTGTTGATTTTAATCTTGAAACACCCTGGCGATCAGATCACCTCAAACATCAAAAACAATCGCAAATAGTAGAAAAATACCGATACTTTCTGATAAAATATACTAAAATTTAGTGTAAGTTCATCATTGGAAGAGTGGAAGAGAGGTATGTAAGGCAGCCCTGCAAACCAGTAAATAAACAAACCAGTGATAGAACTATATAAAATCACCTTTAATAAAATAACAAACCTTCTTGAGAATCCTTTTGTTTAGAAAATCAAAAATATTGTTTTTATGTCAGCGTGAGGCTTTGGTTTCAGCTCAGATTGCGCTGGTTTACTTTGCAAATGTTTAAGAACTCCATTCTTACTCAGAAAATTTCATTTAAACCATAACTGCCATGGACAACTTTTATCATATTTTCTATGTAAATCAGACACGCTGATTCCGATTTTGTTCTCAAAATAAAGATTGGTCCAGTAACTTCCAAAGTCATTAAGGCTTTTTAAAGCGTTTGAATATCCGTCTCGAAAACAACACAATTGGCATAACAAGCTCCACCCATCAATATGTGACGTAACCTAGCTTTGTAAGAACGGAAGTTAGGGATGTTTAGTCCGATTTAGACCGATAAAGATGGGTGTCTTAAAACCCATTATTATTTAAATTCAGCCTTCAAAATGAGCTCAGTCTTTTCTGAAAAATACATAAGTTATTTAACATTGCATGTTTAAAAATGAGCTCAAAAAAGCGCGATAACAACGCTAGCTTGTGATAAAATCGTGCTTTGCTGAGCTAATTTTTAATGGCATTCAGCCTATTAAACATCCTGGAACAAGCTACGAGCAATTTTAAATAGTTTATCTATCTTTCATAAAAGACTGAAATTATTTTGAAGGCTGAATTTAAATAATAATGGGTTTTAAGATACCTATCTCTAGATCAATCTAAATCGGACTAAACACCCCTAACTTCTGTTCCTAAAAAACTAGGCTACGCCAAATATGTATGGGTGTAGCTTATTGTGTCGATTGTGCTGTTTTGGAGACCGATATTAAAACGCTGTAAAAAGCCTTCATTACTTTGAAACTTAGTGGATCAATCTTTATTTTCAGTACAAAATCGAAATCGGTATGTCTGATTTACCTAGAAATTACGATAAAAGTTTTACGTGGCAACTATTTTTTAAAACCTCCCTTTTCATGTAGCAACTGTTGCTGCTGGGCAAATTTACTCAAAATTTCTAGCAGTGTCTCTGCTCAATCACTCATCAGGTTTTTGCATAACATTCATGTCCACCCACGCGGTGCAGCTTATACGCCTGTCAATTTTGCAGCATCAATGTCAACCATTTTTATCAACCTCAGTGTTGAGGTCAACTCAAAACAACTCTCTGATAATATAAGTCTATACAGTCTCTCAACAGACAGGAACAGTTTACAACAAATAAACTCAACCATGATTAGAGACTACACAGATTTTCAACAGAAAGGAACAGTTTACAACAAATAAACTCAACCATGATTAGAGACTACACAGATTTTCGACAGAAAGGAACAGTTTGCAACAAATAAACTCAACCATGATTAGAGACTACACAGATTTTCAACAGAAAGGAACAGTTTACAACAAATAAACTCAACCATGATTAGAGACTACACAGATTTTCAACAGAAAGGAACAGTTTGCAACAAATAAACTCAACCATGATTAGAGACTACACAGATTTTCAACAGAAAGGAACAGTTTACGACAAAGAAACTAAATCATAACTTGAGACTAAACAGTCTTTCAACAGAGAGGAACAATTTACAACAAATAAACTCAAGCATGATTAGAGACCACACAGATTTTCAACAGACAATAACTGTGAACTAGCACACTCTTTCCGCAAGATAATGCGGTCTTAAACATAAACTAGGACAGTAAATACGCCTACTGAGAATAAGAATTCAAGCTAATCTCTGATACATGGACCAGTCTGGTGGAGCCGAGCTGGAATTCAAATGTAAGGCTATAAGCGATCCTCTTACACGTAAAGAGTGCATACAAATATAGAGGTAGTTTTAGATCAGTGAATCTATTGCAAGATTAGCTTAGGGCTAAATATCATTGCAAGGCTAATCCTGTTTGCTATTGCCAGAGGATATGTTCACATTTCGCTTTGGCTTGCTTATGGAAATGGCAAGGATCTCTTCAGTATTCTAGCCTATTACGTACGCCATAACGCGCAATGCTATTCCATGCAGGATTTGTGAGTTTGGTAATTACCTCAATAATGTTGAGTCGTGCTAATGCTCTGATACAAACTCATTTGGGTGCCAAATTTGCCCAAGCACCTGCAATCACTTGTCTCTAGATGTACGAGGCTAATATATATGCCTGCCTTAGCAAAAACAATGTAGGATTCAATAATAGGAACATTGTTGCTGAGATGTATGGCTGCAGTACTAGGTCTCAAGTCACCTCGCTTATATAGAGTTTTGTAAAATAATATTTTTGTAAGCATATAAAAGCCGACATACATAAAGAACTTATCTGTTGAAGAAGAGATATCAGATGAAAGGAAATGACATTAGGAGTTAACCTAAAAAGCAGTTAAGTTGGTCTAAGCAACTATTTCAGTCTGGATTTTTCTTACCTCCAATAACAGCGATTAGAGCAGACAGCTAGTTGAGCTAAGGTCATTCATTCCATAGTCTGTCTCAATGGTCTCACTCCTCAATATTCCATAAAAGCTGCCAAAAAGTTAAAACTACAAGTAAGCCAAAGTACGGAGGTCTCTGACAGAACTAGACTGAGCTACTGCTGCTGTGCAGCGTTGAGGAATGACAGCAATATCTTTCTAATCTCTTAGTAACTAGCATAGGCTTCAATTAGTCTTCTCTCTGGCGAAGGTTTAGACGGCAGTTATCCAGGGGTGTAGACAGCAAGGGTTAAAAGGTTGCATTAGGTAATAAGCTCAGAGTTCTTAATCGCTGTTAAGAAAAATGCTTTTAAATTACTATAAGAGGTCTATAGATGTTTGTAGCTAAATATCCTTTCAGAATAAAAAGAGACCAAAAAGTTCTCTTTGGCATAGACAAGTCAGGAAGCTACCCATAAATTTCGACAGCGAGTTTTTCAATTTTATGCATTTATAAAAGAGCCATATCGGGTTTTAAGCAAAACATGTTTGAAGGGCATCAACATAGAGCTACCAAGAGTGATTCAGGGGCGTAGACCGATTACTATTTAGGGTGTGACTGATTAGCTTTGCAAAGGAGTAGACATGGAGCAAATCAGTGGTTCAAAAAATAATTCGCGCTTTCGATGGAGAGCTTTTTGGGAGGGTAAAGCTAGTTTAGAGATGGAAACAGAGAACTAGCCAAGCTTATACATGTACATGAAAGCAATTTAGGTTGTAGATAACTATCTTAATAATGTAGACAAGGAGCTATTCAGGAGCGTAGATAAAAAATCGTTCATACGTGAAAGCAGTGATTTGCTGTTAAACATAGCATTCGGCATATTTTAGTCACAACAAAAGTGTTCAAGGGAACAAATACAAAAATTCAAGACAATTTTTATGTTGCGGCTGGTGTGCAGTTTTGTACAACTCACAGTTTCTAAGTGTATTATCAATCAATGAGTCATATTACTGCACTGAAATAAAACCAGATATTTCTGAAGATAATCTCAATAATCTCCGTAACACCCAAAGAGACAAATGAGAAGATGGTTCTACCTGGCTGCCTTTGACTATGTTTGTAGTCACTACCTTATTAACAGAAAGGTCGACTAAAGAGGAGACATCTAAACAGTAAAAACTGGTGCAAAGCCACTTGCGGTTGACACTTGAAAAGGCAAACCTCTGATCAATAACATAAGATTCTCTGGCTGTTTGCTAAGTACCATCATCATGTGTGCCATATCGGTAATCTTTCTCGAGATAAATATAGTCATAACTGTTCCGAGGTATTTGTTTACTACTAGCATATATGCATGATTTCATCGGTCTACGCTAGCATCTTGATGCAATGCTCATTCGGTTTATATAAACTCATATGTGATCTCTGATAGGTCAAAAAAGACTGTAAAGTGTGCCTTCTAGTGTATTGCAAGAGTGGCAGCGTTGAATGACGCGCAGGGCTACGACCAGCCGCTATAAATAGCCCAAGTCTGCTCAGGGATTATGTAAGGCATGTGTCAGACAGGTGTGTGATGGCTTCATCTGCTGCCAATGAGGTTTCTTGAGTAGTGTTCGGAGATAGCTACCCAGTATGATATTTGGTTATGAACACTATACTATATCTGTAGCTATGTTCCGGATAGATATGAGAGGGGTTTGTGACTGATGCAAACTTTATTGGCCAAAGTTTACAACGTAAAAACTACAATAGAATTATGCATATTATAAAAGGCATCAATAGATAAGATTTCGCATTCAGTCAAAATTTACACCAGTTTTATGATCTATAAAAGTTTTACATCACTCTTTAAGCAGTTGTTAAAAGATAGCATTGGTAAAAGTAGCATATAATGAGGTATAAATTCAGTATTGTCGCAGCAACAAACATATGTAAATCATTGAAATGTTAAACTACAGCCATTCTGCTTAAACTATAAAATTGCAGTTGAGAAATATATAGTGGCTATATAAAATGAGAAATTGCATACCTTGTACTCTCTGTCACGAAACTAGCTAATAATACAATCTGCTTGAGAGATACAGTCGAAAGTGTCACTCGTACCTTTGAGCGCACCTCTTCACTGTTCATGCTGTACTGCGGTCTTGAAACGATATCTCGCTTTTATACAGTGGCAATCTTGTAAACATGTAAACAACTACTGCTAAGTATAAAATTAAAACTTATAAATCACTAAAATAACTTTTGCAATTGGTAAGCAATAGGGTTTCGCTGATTCATTTGTTGCTTTTACTATAGGTGACAGCGTTGTCACTACATTTTCATCATTGAAAGTTAGTGCATTGTGCAATGATGACCAGTTCAGGCAGCCTACCAATTAATTATCCACCAGGTCAAATAAACAGCAAACAGGAAAATAGACAGCCAACCCAAATACATGAATCATGGCAGCACCATGTAACCCTTCAAAACACAAGTGTGTTGATCACGCTAGGGCTGCCGTTACAATATCAATGTTCAACGCATCACCATGGTTAGGGAAGCTGAATGGTAAACCTTACAAGTAAACCTTAGCTCTTGATTCTTTATAAAAACATCTCTAGTTTTCAATGATACCTATACTAGTTATCTGGTTGACCACTACTTCTTCAGACTTCGCTCTCACCGACTTTCGATTATTTCGGATTTAGACGATTGTCCGATGACAACTTTGGCTGATTGGTATCTCTAGCGACAGACGACGTGAACGACGTATGAGCGTGATTTTCCTGCCAGAGAATTGTACTGTATATTTTCATTTGTTTTTAGTACCGTTCTTAATATTATACTGTACTCTATTGCAGGTATAACTATATTCTAATCTCTCATGTATACTGTATAGGCATATTGTACCATACTGTAGACTAGGAGTATGTGTATGAGACAGTACAGGCTGTTCAATGTATAGTACTCAGTTTTCATTGTCTGAACTTTTTCAACATCCGGACATGGCCCAGTGTGTTTTAGTTTAATAAGTGAGGGTTGGCTGTATATTAGAAAGTTTTAGACCTCTAAAATTATTTTAAAAGTTGCTTTTTGTTGATTTCTATTATTTGAGATAAAAAGTTATCCCAAAACTTGGCTTTTCATCCCAAAACGTGGGTAGTGTTTTAGAAAAACAACTAATGAAGCTTGGGCAGTGAAAACTATCGTTAAACAGTATATTCTGGACATTGTATTATTGGCAAAGGGTGTCAGGCTGGCTTAGTGGTATCATCTTTGACTTCAACCATGGGGTTGGTGGTTCGAGCCCTGCTTAATGCCAATCTGACACAAAGCTCTCAGCAAGCTTTCAACCCTAAATTGCTGGATCTTTCGGATCTAGACCTTAACTTGGAGGCCCCAAGTACCACACTGACAATGTGGGCATGTTAAAGATCCACCTCTGTCCTTCGCACATTGAACAATTAAAATGGCTACCTGGCTCTGTCAGACTGGACGTGTTGCAAAAATGTATCCCTTCAGGTTAATCTGACAGTTCCAGAAGAAGCCCTTGATAAGTCTTAGGACCACCCAAGGTAGCTTATAAAAACCTAGTCCTGGTGGTGTGTTTCTCTATTAGAGAACACTACCAAGCATTGTCACTACATGACAGAAGCTTGCCATTATTATTATTATTGGCAGCATGCGCTGAGCGTGACAGCGACTAAATGCGCACAAAATTTTAGCAAGTGTACCATCCCTATTTACTCACATATGTAAACCTGTTCCAGCTTCTAAAGGAGGGGTTTTTAGCCTAGGTTTACTCGAACCGCTAGGGTTTTGGGGAGTCAGTCCTATGGGTTCGGTATAAGAGGTTTCTCAAAAGCAACAGCAGGTCACACTGATTTGCAAGGCTATATCTTCATACAAAGATATGTAACTTGTTGTGAGTTCATGCATTGTACTGGTTTTGTTCCTTGAACACAGTGATGTTAATGCACAGGTCATTTTATACACCAGTAGAACTTTTGCCTGTCCTTAATGTGAGAAAAACTATATTTTATTTTTCATTAAAGAAGGTTTTGGCGAAAATGCGTAGGAAACCGCTGAGGTTTAATACGGCCAACAAGTTTGAGAACCATTGGTCTAAACATGTCATGCACATTGAACATAAATCTTTCTGAGTTACTCATACAGTTGTCTTTTGTTGAAACCATACAAAAAGCCAAACAAATCTTTACTCATCTCAAGCATAAAATGCATTTTTCAGCACTTAATAGACTGGGTGTTTAGCGCCGATAGTTATTTTAGTAAGTAAAGATAGCTATCCAGGGTAAATGTTCTACAATAAAAAGTTTTCAAGCAACCAATAATCAATAATTCGATTGTTTTGATTTCTAAGAAGAATATTATAAACTGGAATGTTCATAATCTTCGCTGATTTTAGATGAGATTAAACAAAGGTTGTGTCTCTTCTTGCGGAGTCCTCTATACAATTAGGCAAACTTCCACCTTCAATTACTTACCTTTACTTACTTGTATGTAGACTATTTTAAAGAAAGACTTTCAGCAAATGTTTAATTGATTTTATTCGAAAGTATTGGTGTTTTTTATCATTTGCGATTGTTTTTGATGTTCGAGGTTATTTGACTGCCAGGACGTTTCATATTTTTAACAAACACTGATCAGGGTTAAAACGCTAAAAACCAATATGTGCGAAGCGACATAACTAGTTGATATCGTTGCTAAAGTTGATATCTGCTATTGCGTTCAAGTTGGAGCGTTACGCGTCTCTATTCTGTCGGTCTCTTTGCAACTATAGATGTCATAATCGCACTGTTGCGTGATCTGAGCATTTTAACCATGAACAAGTTTTGTTGATTTCAACATTGAAACATTCTGATGGTGATAACGTTTCAATGTTAATGCTATTAGCTAGTGGTAATGCTATCAGCTAGCTCAGACACTTTCATATATGAAAGTGGCTGAGCTAGCTGAAAGTGATCTGGTGGTCAGATCACTTCAAGCATCAAAAACAATCGCAAATGATAGAAAAATATCGATATTTTCTAATAAATCAACTAAAAGATTTTGCAAGGTCTTTTTAAACAGTTTAGTTAAAGCCTTTCAATAAACTCAAGTTTGGGTCATTCCGTTATGCAAACTGAATGCCACAAGAAAGATAACCAGCAGATGTCGCTTGCAGACTATGAGAAAATGTTGTTATTTAAATACAGGGACAGGCCTCTGCGTTCAATATCATAAACCGACGGTCTAATTAAGTTACTTTCTAAGAAGTTCATATGTTATTAAGAGATTTAACTTGATTTTACTTATATGACACCTGCGTTCAGTGTCAGCATTAACAGCTTGCCAATTAGCATGAACCTATATCTATTCTAGCTTTCTCTAAAGGAGTAGAAATAATGCATTTCAACACTTTTAATGTTTCTTATAGTATAAAATGATGAAGTTACAAATGTAAAAATGGAAGATTTTAAGAAACATAGACAATAAAAGGCAGAGATAAATGGCGGAGAAAACCGCGACAGACAAGAAGTAAACATTCGTCCTACTTTGTGAGCGTAAGCTCTTGATTACACCTTTTTCTCTATTGAATAACGATTTACATTTAACGGTGTTGTAAGGGTCATTGTTCCTGCTAAATGAATCTATTGTTTAGCTCCATACTCCAGTTTAGACCTACTGTAAATGCTAGTGAATACGATGCCTTAAGGTTATTCGATGAAATATAAATGCTACAGCAATCTCAAACTAGTCCATGAAACTAATAGCTAAGCAGAATCCCAAGCTGTAATACTTGCAGTGGGCTAGAAATAAAGACTATTTAAAAGTGCCCTTTTGTCAAAACCAGTGAGAAAAGTTATTAGAAAAAGTGGCCAGTTCATTCACGTTGAAGTCAAGGGCTTTTTGGAGGCTCATTTGTTTTGCTCCATTAATAAAACGCAATGACTACAAAAAACAGATATAGGTTTTCACAAGTAATTTTCATTCCGTTTTCAAATTTATGCCATATAGAAGACAAATTTTTTAGTTACGAACTCGAAAAACTGCTAAAAGGTTGTAAAGTAATGCTCCAGGGGTATTTAGTTTAGGAATTTGGCAAGTGCTAAACAACCTTCTCAATGTGTCACTATAGACAAGTGGGAGTGAGTGCTTCCTTTTCACATGCAGCTAGTTGATGTACTTCACCTACCATCATTTTCCTCTTCAACTCAGCTAACTCCTTACATGTTTGCATCATTCATATGACATCAGAAAAATTTTCTATTGAATTCAAAAGAAAGATGCTGAAACAATCCAGTTGGGAGCTCTAAAGAGAAGGTGCAGATGTGGATAGGTCCTAGTGGGTGTTAACTGTTCTATAGCAGATACTAAGCTAAACATACTGTTTACAAATGCTCTAATTATACACAGCCCCACACAGTTAGCATTTACACATCATAACCTTTACAAGGATAAAAGTAAACATACACAAATAATGTGCATAGCCTGCCTCTATAAGATTGTCTTTTTATTACGATTGCATTGCTAGCTTCGCTTTGCTGTCTTTCCTCACTATTATCAATTAGATGATAAGAGCTGTAAATGACTTCTGTTCGCAAGCCAGATTATCACTTTTCAGCGAAGTTAACAGTAATCCACAAGCCATTATTTATTACCGATATTTCATCTACTTAATATACCTGTTTGAAGATGTTTATATACGCTAAGTGAGTTCCTCTTCATGTATCTTGTCTGCAACAGTGCTGAAACTTATAGTACTGCTTGCTACCTCCCACACCTCCCCCTCGACATGTAACAATCTAGCCTTCAAACCCTATGTAGATAATAGCCAAAGCTACTGTGACTCCCATGGAACCTTCCTTAGAAGCCAAGCATTGAGCTCGTAAGCTCTTGCGCTAATTGGCAAGCATGCAGTGAGCAAGGGTTAGGAGACTTGTCAATAGACCAGAGTTATAAATAGTCGCCGTAATGCGTATTACTGTATTTCATTGTTTAAAATGCAATGCTATGTCGAGATATTGCGGTTAAACATAAAGGCAAGTATTAGCATATCACTCCAGAGAAGTCTCCGGAAAGGGTGCTATTGATGAAAGCGTGTAAGATATTAACGTAGGCTACCTTTCACAAGTCAATAGTAGGTCAAGCCTCCATACTCCTACGCAACTAAACATTTGACTCTACAAGGTTACAGCTACTGTTCGTGTTCCGAAATGGTTTGATCATTTAAATATCGATATTTGTAAATAGCTTACAAGTTATGGTATTCGACACTTCGTACAAGATCAAACATTGTTTTAATCATACCACAATTTCTCATCCTGCACACTTCGTTGAACTTTGAAATAATAACTGTCAGTGCTATGTCAAGGTCGTTAGCAAAGGAACGTGTGTACTTTCATTTTGCTCCTTCATTCCTCTAGTGTTATCGCATATCGATGAATTTTAATTACTGAAAACATCTTCTCACATGTCCAATATTTTCTGCCATGTTTATCCTTTTGCTACCCTTTAGCTATTTTTTGGAAAATTTTGGCTGATCTTATAGGGCCGACTTTCATCCATGAACAATTGGGTCTCAACCGGGTCAATCGTTCATATTAAATCGATTTCCGTGGTTACTGTTTCGTCTCACGACTATATTTATAACCGAGCTTTCAATGTATAAACATTCTGTCGATCAGTTTTATGTTGTGGTTAAGGGACTCATTGCAACTTACACTTATGTTTGTTAACACTGAGGCTGTTATTTTAACCTGCGTTTCTCAAAAGTTTAAAAACATTTGCGTTTAGCGATCACTCAGGAAGCAGCGCGAATCTTTATGATAATAAGAGTCATGTTTGTTCGTCTGTCCGTCTGTCCAAAGTTACACTCATAGATTAGGTAAAAAAACAATTGGTTTCAACAAGTTTTGAACTCACAACTCTCAGCTTGGTAGACTAACACTCCACCACCTGCACTAATCAACCACCTTGCCACATTTTAGAACAAGTATGCACATAGTTATTACATCCGATGATCTCTCTCAGCCCACGCGACTGCCAGGGTACTAGCACTTTGTACTTATAAAGCTACAGCATCCGAATGGCTACTCTAAAAAGTTACCTGCAAGTTTTCACACTGTCGTTATATTGGAACAAATTTTTGAGCGATTCTTCACAGAAGCCCCCAGTCAGCTGAGCTGCACGCAGATTATCATTTGCGAAGAGGTATTAATAAAATATGTAGCGTAGAAGATGAACTCACTAAGGTAGTGTATTATGAGAGGACATACTCATTGGGTTTTCATGCTTCGAAAGGATTCAGAGTTAAACTCTGCTGATGAATAATCACCTTCTCTTTCCAACGATTCGGAGTTGCATTTTATCAATTTTTTCTCAGACTAGCGATGCACTCCTCAAAACAGAACTTGTTAAAGTAGACTCGCTTTTAGGGCACAGCCACCTTCCAATTCATGTATTGCAAAACTTGTTACACTAACTCAGCCATAACTCCTGATGAATATTTTATTGTTGTTCTCCTTATAGCTGCCTTCTAAATATTACAAAACAGCAGCAGAACTTACTGCTTGCTATACAGTTATTATTTCAAATGTCAAACGACAGTCGCTTTTAGTAAAAAACTTTGTTTATGCTAGAAGAGTTAAGTCTAGGAAGAGGTAGACACCAGTGCAGTGGGGATTTGCGCAATCGGTAGGTTCAGTTAGTTAATGAATAAGGTAATAAAAATGAAAAGGTAATTATCTTATCATTGTCATATGAGCAACCTACCATTGACAATGTAGTTAGAATAGACTCGCCGGGTAGTGTGATAATATGTGCTGAATTTTTTACCTCCACTGGGGAGCGCTCAACTGGGTATTATCAGTTCGAATCCATCAGTAGTGGGCATTCTGTAACGCCGAATGGTAGTCTCACGGCAAATGCGTTCGCACCAATTTGCGCCATGTTTCAAATGAAAGAAGATTGAAAAAGACTTGAAAATTTGAATTCCTCAAATAGTGGGTTTGCTCTATTTGACTACAATTAATAAATGGCTCTACACCACAAGCAGAAGAGACGGACTGGCACTCTGACAACAGATAATGACTAAACCTTACTTTAATCTATGTATAGTAGGTTTCTGATCTGCCACCTTCTCTATAATTACCCAGTTTATTGCCTGAATATAGTGAATGAGTGTGAACAAGGTGGTGAAATAATAACCAGGTATTTGTCTGACATTGGTTCTCACACTGAATATATTGCAGTTTGCATTTTTCAATGGACTTAATTCTGGTGCGAAGCCAAACTTGATGAAGCTAAAAAGTAAAAACCTTTAGAATTTCTTTAATGCAGATTCAGGTTAAGTTAAACTTAAAGTGAAATAGCCCTTGATCTTCAGAAATAAACCTTTAGACCGTTGAAATAACCTTTAGAATGACCTTTAGCGAGACATCTTAAAGAGTCTTTTTTTAAGGTGAATCTTTTTTATAAAAAAAACATCCAACCATCAATAAGATGATTTTGATGCGATAATAAAATAATTTAAAGTTTTCAAGTTTAAATACATTAGGATCTGGCAATTATTGAATTATAAGAGTTGTCTTCCTAAAATAATTTAAAAGGCAAATGGCTTACTAACTAACCAGAATTATCTCCATTTCTAGTTCTGCGTGTAGATTATAGATCTAGAAATAAGTAGCAAAGTAAATAAAAAATATTGATCAGTCATATAAAAATAATGAGCATTTTCCGCTCATATATTGCATGAGGAAACATAGTGAATTTAATCTACACATTTGGAGCTGCCATCGAGTTCATAAACTGCGCATTGGCTGTTCGAAGCCTTAGCTCTTTAATCAATATGTTTGCACTCGGCCTTAGCTCAGATCAATGGTTGAAAGCAGAAGTAGGTACTACAGATAGTTCGAGACACAATTTAAGGTTAAATGTACTTAAGTGAATTCTGCTCTCGTATTGTTCTGTTACTAAACAGACTTCAAGCATTCTGTTCGCCACCCAAACGCTGTTCCAATGAGTTTCATGAATAGATGTTGCGCTTACTATTTAGTATATTTATTTTACTTTTACTATCCATTTATTGTTTCATGATTCTTCTAGGGCATAATTTTGAAAGTATTTTTGTTTGAAATGAAATCGTTGCTTGTAAAGCTATAATTATTTTATGAATCTAAGCTTGTGGTGGAATAATTAGTTTGGAATAGCAAAGCTTTAGATGTTTGACAAACAAGAGGTAAGAGGTGTGTCTGAAAACTATACATATCTGTTTTTTAAAGTGATTTCAGATTCTCTACAGATAATGGGTATTTATAAAAATCACGCATATGAATACAAATAATGTATCGTATTCACAATTTTCACAAAAGTACAATAAAATAGTCAAATAACTTGGGTGGGACTGGCAACTGTATGCCTCTCTACATCTTATTATTACATCCACCAAATATCCATTCTCTTAGCAGAGAAAGGCATTTTAAACACTATGTGTCAGACTATTTATTCAATTTTAATGGCTAACTGTTGCTTTTTTCCCTTTTTTTGTTTTACTATTGTTGTATGGCCTAATTTGAAAAACATTTCTATTTGTGAAATGAAATTATTGCCAATAAAGTACTATATATATATATATATATTATTAAAAGCCGTTGGTTACTATATTTTTAAGTAGTAAATAATACTTCTTCATACTGACTCAGTATATAATATCAGTTATGCGTAGCGAGAGTGAAAAGTTTTTTTATTCACCTGAGAGTTATCATCTTATTGATATAGGAATTGACGTGTTGATCACATGATCGAAAGCGACACAAGGTAGATAACATCAATGTTATGAACACGTACTTGTTTTAATGATTATTTTGTAAACATCATCTTATCAACGATAAATATTTTTTAAGTATGCCTTAAATTTTAATGCTACCTTGTTGATTAGAGGTACAAAATGAGATTGTGTAGGAAATCTTAAACATTAAATTCAAAAAATAGCTGAACTTGTTAAAGCATCTTTGACCCTGTGATCAAAACTTTATTACAGATAATTACTGTTTTTTTGTGCAATTAATGACAATGGGGAGTTGTGTGCATATTGAGTTACTGGCCGAGTAGTGTTTCAATGGAGACTCGCATGTTATGGATTAACGCATGTGCTATATTAAAAAATATAAGGAATTCTACACCGGAGAGCATAACAGTGAAAATCTGTTTCACTTTAGTTACACATGCTCAAATTAAAATAGCCATAATTGAACTGTGAAAATGTTTAAAATGGAACAGCTTGCCAGCATTTTCTTATGCATTTGCTAAGATTTGCTACAGTGGTACTAAATTTCTTTCGGCTAGTCTGCACAGAGTTGTCATCTCGTGGTAGCTTATTGGTTACTCACCCACTATCACTCAACTACCATGCAAGCTCCTCCCTCCCATTCTACTCCATATGATTTTACAAACATAAAATTCATCTGCTGGTGATCATGATAAAGGTCAAACCTTTTTCTTCTTGTAAATATTGCTAATTAAACATGGTTTATATTCAGGTGTTTGTTGCTCAATGACCATAGTCATAGCCTTAGCCATCCAGGTGTTTGTTGCTCTATGACCATAGCGCAAATTAAGAAATTAGCCGAGTTTAGCGAACATGGTTGGGGCAATGGTGATCATATTATGATACTCCTGTTGCTAATGAAGAGTTCAGTCTACCTTCAGAATGTGACAGTGAAACTGCAATTCATAGAAGAATGTCTACTTGGCTCAGCTGGCTATTCATAAGATACTAGCTGTCTGAGGTAAGTAAATGATGTTTTAGAATGCTCCTATTTTTAGCAGCCCAGCGTGCAAGTTTAACAGGTAATGGGAAATAAATAGCAGCTAATGTTATTGCAGTGTGAAATTGAGAAGCACGAGATGAGCTGACAGCTCATAGTCATCTATGTATTCACAGAAGGCTGTCATTCATTAAAGATTAAATCTACACAAAAAATTTTAGTAGATTTTATGAGAAAGTATCGGTATTTTTCTATCATTTGCGATTGGTTTTGAGATTTAAAGTGGTCTGACTGCCAGGTTGTTTCAAGATTAATATCGACAAAATTTGATAACGGATAAAAGGCCCAGATTAAGCGAAGGTGTGATTATTATGTCTATTGTTCCAAAGAGACCTACAGAATAGAGAGGTGTAACACTGCAACTTGAACGCAATAGCCGATATCAACAGCAAGAAAGAGAGAGACAGAAGATGGAAAGAGAGAAAGAGAAGAGATAGAGAAAGAGGAGAGAGAGAGAGAGAGAGAGAGAGAGGAGAGAGAGAGAGAGAGAGAGAGAGAGAGAGAGAGAGAGAGAGAAGAGAGCTGACGGGAGAGGAAGAGAGAGTGAGAGAGAGAAGAGAGAGAGAGAGAGAGAGAGAGAGAGAGAGAGAAGAGAGAGGAAGAGAGAGTGAGAGAGAGGAAGAGAGAGTGAGAGAGAGAAAGGAGAGAGAGAGAGAGAGAGAGAGAGAGAGAGAGAGAGAGAGAGAGAGAGAAGAGAGCTGACGGGAGAGGAAGAAAGAGTGAGAGAGAGAAAGAAGAGAGAGAGAGAGAGAGAGAGAGAAAAAGGAGAGAGAGAGAGAGAGAGAGAGAGAGAGAGAGAGAGAGAGAGAGAGAGAGAAGAGAGCTGACGGGAGAGGAAGAGAGAGTGAGAGAGAGAAAGGAGAGAGAGAGAGAGAGAGAGAGAGAGAAAGGAGAGAGAGAGAGAGAGAGAGAGAGAGGGAGAGAGAGGGAGGGAGGGAGAGAGAGGGAAAGAGAGGGAGAGAGAGGGAAAGAGAGGGAGAGAGAGGGTGAGAGAGAGGGAGGGGGAGAAAGGAATCCTTGGCATCACTACTATGATTTTCCTTTATTTTTTACGGTATGTTTTTTGTTTCCTTTTTCAACATCATCAGTTTACATCTAGTAGCATAATAATTTTGCATTTCTTCATGTGCATAGTTTTTTAAGTTATTTTATCATTACATTTAGCGAGAGCATGACATCTTGGCTGTAGTTGTGATGCTCACGACAATGTTTATTAACGACTGGTTCATAGACCAGTCGTTAATAGACCAGTCACTGCTTGTCAAATTGATTCTCATGTTTCTCAATTGCGGTGAAATCTCTTGGGCATGCTTTTTGAGATAGACAATGATGTCTGCTGAAAACAAATTGCTTTGTTGATACATCAATCTATAAATCCTAAAAATAAGTGTGGTGTAGATGATAAAACTATCAATGATCGTGAATATGCTTAAAGACTTGACCGAAAATTATTTTCTAATATATGCTAGCACATGCAAAACAATGCTAATTTAATAACACGCCAACAATGTTACTCCGGAGCACATGTTGTTAGGCTGTTTGGAGGTGGCGTTAATCTGTCCTCCGCAAACATAAAGAGGAATATGGCAGAGAGATGATAGGTTTCAGCTGTAATGCTAATGTCAATTAGGGTCTTTAACATTATTAGAAACGCAATGATCTGATAGTGTCAGAGGGAGGAGTAAGAGATAAATGTAGGGCATATAGTGGGGCTAAAGCCTGGTTCCCATATTCGCCGCAAAGCACCGGCGACAGCACCGCAGGCTATCAGCGGTGAAATGTGAACCTATGCGCCAGGTACCGCCCAGTAATGCCGAGTACTGCCGAGTACTGCCAGTAGTTGCCGGCGGCAACGCAAGAGTTTAGAGTTGTTCAAATTTCGCAAAGAGCCGCAGGCAAAACCTTCCAAAATGCACTGTACAGGTAAAGATCAGCATTATTGCAGCGGTATGGCGAGCGAACACTTTTATGCAGTTATTAGCAATGCAGTTTCATGTGAACAGAAGCCGTCGGGCCTAGCGTCGCAAGGGTTTTGTTGTGCATGATTACTGCCGGAGTCTCGCAATTGATATGGGAACCAGGTTTTATGATGAGTACTTTAGCAAAAAAATTACAAAGTTTCTATGCTGTAGCAGCTGATTTTAGGAAAATCTGAGTTCTACAATGTTAGATTTGTAAAAATCAAGCCAAAAGTTCAATCGCTTCTTCTTTCTTCAGCCTTTCCCATTTAGGGGTTGTCATAGCAACTGGTACATCCTGGTACAGTGTGTATTTTGGCCATTCGCTCAAGAAGGTTGGCACAGGTGCAATTGTGACTGGGTGTCCCTTTCTAACACCACCAATGGTCATTCCGTGATTCGAACGCCTGAACTACTGGTTATAAGACTGCGCCCTAACCACTGAACCCCGACTGTTCCATTGCTTGCAACAACAGCAGAGAATGGAGCAGCCTCTACAGTTCCCTTTACTACAACAGGTCGATCTGTCTGAAACCTTCCCATTTATAAAAAACAAAAAATTGGCCTATTGGGACAAGCCAGAACTGCGTGATTGATTGGAAGCGCAATGTGAAAAGGGAATTTTTCCTGCAGCGTGTTTCCATTGTGCTTTTTTTCTAGAGTGGGAGAGAGAGGGAGAGAGGAAGAGAAAAAAAGAGAGGGAGAGAGAGAGACGAGAGAGGGGAGAGAAGGGGAGAGAGGGGGAGAGAAGGAGAGAGAATGGGTGAGAGCGGGAGAGAGGGGAAAAAGGGGGAAAGAGAGAGAAAGAGAGGGAAAGAGGGGAAGAGAGGAGGAGAGATGGGAAAAGAAGAGGAAAGAGCAGAAGAGAGGAGGAGAGAGGGAAAGAGAGGAGAAGAGAGGGAGAGAAAGGGGAAGAGAGGGGGAGAGAGGGGAGAGAGAGAGGGGGGAGAGAGAATAAGAGAGGGGGAGAGAAGGAAAGAGAGGGAAAGATAGGGAAAGAGAGGGAAAGAGAGGGGGAGAAAGGGAAAGAGAGGGAAAGAGAGGGAAAGAGAGGGAAAGAGAGGGAAAGAGAGGGAAAGAGAGGGAAATAGAGGGAAAGAGAGGGAAAGAGAGGGAAAGAGAGTGAAAGAGAGGGAAAGAGAGGGAAAGAGAGGGAAAGAGAAAGAAAGAGAGGGAAAGAGAGGGAAAGAGAGGGAAAAAGAGGGGGAGAGAAGGAAAGAGAGGTAAAGAGAGGGAAAGAGAGGGAAAGAGAAGGAAAGAGAGGGAAAGAGAGGGAAAGAGAAGGGGAGAGAGAGGGGGAGAGAGAGGGAGAGAGAGAGGGAGAGAGAGAGGGAAAGAGAGAGAGGGAGGGAGAGAGAGGGAGAGAGAAGTAGAGAAAGAGAGGAGAAAGAGAGGAGAAAGAGAGGATCAGCTCTACATGAAAAAAACAACCATGTTTTCTACTGCTCCGTAGTTTACAAAATGTTTTTGTCAAAGACCGCATGCCATTTTTTTTCATAATCACAATCAAAAGATCGAATGGATTGTAGCTAACAGAGATAGGAAAACTATTGATGCTACCGTATATTGGGTAGTGTGATAAAAACAAGCTGAAACATAGCCACTCCCAACATCTACAAGCTGATATAAAGGTCTGAATTTTTATATGCTTCAGCTAAAGATGAACTTGCACATGTTAAAAAATTTTATTAGAAGTTATCAGTATTTTTCTTTCATTTGCGATTGTTTTTGAGGTTTGGGGTGATCCGATTGCCGGGATGTTTCAAGATTAAAATCGACAAAACTTGATCGCAGTCAAAGCGCAGAGCAAAAAAAATCTGTGCGAAATGATAATGCTAGTTGCTATCGTTGCTGTAGTTGGTATCGGCTATTGCATTCATGTAGCAGCGTGACACGACTTCATTCTGTTGGTCTCTTTGCAACTATAAATATCATAATAGCACTTTTGCTTGATCTGACCGTTTTGACCATGACCAAGTTTTGTTGATTTCAACCTTGAAACATTCTGATGGTCATAACGTTTCAATGTTAATGCTATTAGCTAGTGGTAATGCTATCAGCTAGCTCAGACACTTTCATATATGAAAGTGGCTGAGCTAGCTGATAGCATTACCATATACATTTATATCTGTTATGAAAACAAACGGAAGCCTGGACTTTGCATCTATTTAAAGTGATTATAATAGCCTGTTTTACAGGCTTAAAATGTGTGAAAAGAGGTTATAAAAACTTTAGGGAGTTAAAAAATATTTACACCTAGAGTTATGCTAATACTGCTTACAGATATGTTTCCTCTGTTCTGTCTTTGTGCTATAAATATAGACATAATACTTTATTAATGCCAAGAGAAGTTAGAGCAAGATGATTATATATTTTATATGCAGATTATGCTGTATTTCAGGTAATCATGTTTTTTAGAGATGTATTTATAAAACATCCTTATTAAATGAGATTTGTTTCAAAAAGATTCCTAAATAGCAAAACATTAAAAAAATTTTGCCGTTTTTGCATTTTGAATGCAGCCAAAAATGAGAAATTTCGCTTGCGCTGCTTTAGTCATAGATTTGATAAACACTCAGCTCAGGTTCAACAAATATCAAACTCTCTGCTGACTTAGAGCTACAGAGGCAGCGATATGATATTGCTTGTATTGATAGAAAACAGCAACACCCCATAAATAGACTTAACTTCTTACACGTAGGTGAACTGATGACTCATTCATCATTATTGTACCAAAATATTTGTTTTCATGTAAAATATTATGCAACCTTAAACAAAGTTCTTTAAAAAGCTCAGACAACAGAAATGATACGAAACATAAAATTTTTTATTTAGTTGAGTAGTAAACAGAAACAAAAGCTGACCTAAATGTAAACAGGAACAAGAGCTGACCTACATGTAAAAAAGAACAAGAGCTGACCTACATGTAAAAAAGAACAAGAGCTGACGTAAATTGGAGTTCATGTGCCAGCGTGCCAAATGATCATACACTGCTCCATGATAAAATTACACTTACAAATTTATAGCTGTCTGCTTTGTAAACATTTTCAGAAAATGCATAGTTTTTACTGTTGCCACTTTTCCTTTAGAGGCGAACAGTAATCTGGCACTCTGCTTCTGCAAATAAGTAACTCAACGTTGTCTGTTTTAGACTTTTGTAAAACCTTTAGCTGCTTCAAGCCATTTTAACCACTCTACCAATAAATTTACAGTAAATAGCATCTGTAGTACTTACATCCATGCTATTTCTTCTTTGTAAGCAACTACAGACAGCCTACTTCACACTTCAATTCTTGATTGTTCGTAGTCAGGCTTTAGGACATTGCTGGTCGAACAAATTACAGAAACCAATTTATGTAACAGCATTTGAAAAATTAATAAAGATTTTCATTTTTATTATGTTGGAAGTTTTTATTAATTCAGATGAGGACATACCTCTTCTTTTTCTTCGGCTTTTCACATTTAGGATTTGCCGCCAAAAATTGTGCCTCCAGGTACAATATATTTTCTGACCATTTGCGCATGAGATTTGAGCCAGAAGCAAATGGGACTGGACGCCCTTCCTAACACCACCTTCTGTGATTCTGGTCCTTCTGTGATTCGAACTACTGGCTTACTGATTATATACCATCGCGCTAACCATTAAACCACAGCTGCTCTCGCTTCCGACATGCTAGTATGAGAACTTACTGAAATCATTTTGAGCAGCATTAAAAGATTTGATAAAGATATGCGTGAGGACATAACTCTAAACTTTAAATTCTTCTCTAATATACCAAAGTATGAATCAGTAGAAATTTCTCTAATACCTCCACAGAGACACCAATTAGCAGTTCGCTATAAACAACGGGACAGTAATGCTAAACTAACACAAGCTGATCCCAAATGGTGTGATATTTGACTGCCAAGGATCAATTGAATGTGGGAGGAAACGTGAGTAAGTCTCTTGGGTGAAATATAGCCAGGGATAATTCTTATTACAAATAATCTAAACTTTTTACTTGCTAGCAAAGCCTTGGCTAAGTCAATATTTAGCCTTAGCCCTGCATTTGTATCGTAATGGCTACCGACGGAACTCAATCTCTGCATGACACTAAACTAATATATTACAAGTAGTGCTAGAGAATACGGAGCAAGCCTTTAGACAAACAATAGTTGGTAATGCTTACCCAACTCTAGTAGAAATAATGTCAGAAAAGTTTGTATTTAGGAAATTATTCGTATTTTTATTGATTTTAGCTGTAAACTAGTAGAATTATCTTCCTTAGAATATAAATGACACGCCACTTTATGCCGCTAGATGGTTACCTCACATGAGACAGAAAGCTATTTATTTTTAGACTTTCCAAAGAGTTGTGTTATCTACACAAAAGATGCTTTGAACTTTTTAGCCAAGTTTGCATGAAGAGAAGTTAGGAGCTAGACTATGCTAGACAATTGGAATTCAAATTGGCTGGTGAATTTGAATTCAAATTCACCAGAAATATGAAGTCCCAAACTTGCAATCAATTATGGATTATTGATTGTAAGTTTGAACCTTCATATTTCTGGTATTATTGTTTGTATTATTGCTATTTGTTATTATTTGTAAAGTGTATGCAGCTTCATTGCTAAATTTGTTTTGTTTCAAAAGTTTCTTGTCTTAAATATTAGAATATCTATCAAAAGGCAAAAGTTTTTGAAATATTAAAAAAAATTAGCAATCGAACTGATGGCTTGATTCTAGAATTCGGATTATTTTAGATTATTAGCTGCTAAAATGTAGGCAGTTTGTTTTTATGATGTTTCTTGGCAGCTTGCTTACATTCAAAATAGAATACTTCATTCACTAAACACTCAGCCAGTTGGTAGCTTGTCACTGTTTTCTTGGGAATTTTTTCCCTCAATTTTAAGCAAATAAATTTAATCTCCCATATGACTAAAACATTTCATAGAATATTTTATTTGGAATTATAAAATAAATCATAGGTATACATGACAGTCACTGCTTGAGGCTGATAGATAGTAGAAACAGTAAGTCCAACTGGATTCAATGTTACGCTGTAAGTATGTGCTGGTACATCCAACTAGCTTAAGCCTGGTTCTCATATTTAATGCGAGACCCCAGCGGTAACCTCGCACAGCAAAACACTTGTGGCGCTAGGCTCAGCGGCTAATGGTCACATAAAGCTGTGTCACTAGTGATTGCACAAAAATGGCCGCTATTGATGCAGTCTCGACAGTGCTGACCTTCCCCTGTACAGTGCTTTTTGTGGAGGTTTTACCTGTGGCTCTTTGCGAAAGTTGAACAGCGCTAAACTCTTGCACTGACCGCCAGCAACTACCGACGGTACTCGGCGGTACCCGGCATGTAGGTTCACATTTAGGTTCACACCGCAGGGTGGTAGCACTGCGGTGCTATTGCCAGTGCTTGCGACGTTAATGGGAACCGGGCTTTACGAGGCGAGAGTCTTACTAAATGGCATTTACTATAATGAGAACCCTGTCTGTCCTTCTATTATCCGACGCCATGTTTGGGTGTTAGAAGAAAAATTTGCATCATGCTGGATTTGAACTCACAACTCTCACCTTGTAGACCAAAACACCGACACCAATTCACCACCTTGTTGTGTTTGGAGTAAGGAAAGTAAAGCCGCTAAAACAACAAAGTTTCTGACTTTGTTTGCATTTTATATAAATAGTTATTTTGCAAAAAAATTAGAAAATTGTACCACTTTCTTTTAATTGTCGCCTAGCATTGGTTGTTATAACATCATTAAACCAAGTTGAGGCATTGCAAAAAATTTGTCTGCTGCCAGCTAGCCGACCTTGACCCAAATTTTATCAAATAAAATCGAGCAAAGCCGAACCAATAAACTATGTTTATTGTGAATTAAATTAAATTAAAATTAAATCTTATTTGCTAGCATTTTAGCCTGATTACTGATGTGTTCTGGGTAATACGGAACCCATTTATGCAAATCACAAAAGGGAAAATAGTAAGGGTCATTCAGATTAAAGATTTGTAAATATACTTTTTATTTAGGCTGACTACTACTACGAATAGTTTTACTTGTATGTAAACCTACTTTCAACAGAAAAATAAAGAAATATTTTTTTAGTTTGTTGCAAAAAATTACAAAGAGTGATCCTATTCATTTAGAGAATGAAATATTTTAGGTAGTGCAGACAAATCTCTGTTTAAGGCATCCAAGTCGTAAACACTTCATATAAACGTAAGCTAATACCAAGTGCAGTGGACTCCCTGCCATATGATATTAAATCATTCCGGTATTGGCATCAAAAGGCAAAAAGTTTATATAGAAGTGTATAGAAACCTATAGTAATTATCTAATGCAAACCTTCCCTCGTAAAAAAACATCATAATTTTAAGTACATACTGTACATATTAATAATTAGTAACACAATAGTATAGTAGTCTTAGTTACTATAGTTAAATACAGTAACTTTGGTGTATTTAGTGGTTATGATCTGCTTATGGTTATGATTCTTACTTCTTCCTTTAATATCATTATTAATCTTAGGACCCAAGGCTAACAAATAAAAGTTATATATAGTTATATACGTATAATAAATGAAAGGTTGTAGTAAATATTATATTAGTCACTAAAGTGCTGAATATTTATTCATTTCACTTACTTTTCATTAATTTTAGTTTCACTCACGCAATATGAAGCATTAACGAAACACAAAGAATGCTGAAGTGAGAGAGAGCAAACATCGTATCTCTTCCAGGCGTTGTGGGAGGGATTTCGGAGAATAGCATATCGACATCTTCGTCATCCTGACGTATTCAGCACCCCGATTGCCACTTTGAATTTTGAGAGATATTTTTGTAGATTTCGTATGGTGAAGAAAATTCCGTAACGAGGGGAGGAACAAAACATCGTGCTCCACATCGCAAGGCAAAAAACCATAAAACACGGACGTCCTAACCCGGAGGTGCACTGTATTAAGGGTTTCATAGTGTCATCATAACTGCAACTAAATGAGGCTAGCGTCAAGCACAAAGGTTACGATAGTGACAGCATTCCATACACACGGCACCTCAAAGCTAAGAATAAACTTTTTTTATCACGGAGTAATAATAACAGCAACTCAATATATGGTGAGCGAAGCACTTTACCCTTGTTGGTTTTTTCGACAGGGCGTAGACCTAAAGACTAATCTCCAGAGATAGCCTCTGGCCAGACCTTTGTATTATTTGTCTACCTTTTAGCCTAAGGACCTATACAATCCGTAGTTTGAGGTAGTATGAGCCTTCATGACCTTTAGTGACATTACTCTATAGTATTCCATGTAAGTTCTAGTCTTTCTAACTTCTATGAAATGAGAGCTTATTATTTTGTGCTCTTCTATAGTTTGACTTCCCAAAGGTTTCAGGAGGTATTCTTTTAGTTACCAAAATCTTCAATTGGTAGTATTACGACAAGTGTTGTCACTTTCAAACCAAAGGTTAATGGCAAATCAGAAAAGGTTTTACATACTAGCAAAACGAAGTCAAATTTAAAAGATGATTGTTTGTTTAAAATGTTAAACAATAATTTACACTTCAGTACATGTAGGCCTACACATTTTACCATAAAATTTTTTTACCTTCAAAAGGGTGATCGAGTATGTAGCATAGCAAGCTGTAATGTTTTAAAAGAAACAGACCAAAATACACAAAATCATATATTTAAATCTTAAATAAAACAACAATTGTGCAAAAAATTCGATTCATCTTACATGTAAAGTTAATTTTAACAGAAAGCTGTCTGTACCAAAACAAGATAACATGATATCTAAAAAAGGATAGTATAGCGCAAAATATTGTACACAGTTATTTTATCATTTTATACAAGTTGGCTGTGGAGAGGAAAATGCTGGCATGTCTAACAACAACCAGCATGTCTTTATGACACAATTGTTGGCACATGCTCTGGCTCATTATGACTAAGTATCTGTTATCTGACTGACGCTATCCAACACGAGAAATGTCATCTAGATTGGTATTCATTTGAGTACTCCAAAGAGGAAGCTTTTCCTAGTCTTTAATATTGAAAACAATTGACTATAGCGACACTTCAACTCTCTCTTTAGCAAGTCTTGTTTAATTAGTAATATTGTTGCGGTGTTATTTAATAAACTTGTTATTGCTTGAGACTTACATAATATTGATATAGTGACTAAGAATATGATGGGGCTGAAGCCTGAATATTTCTTTCACAGAATTTCACTCGACATGCCTCTTGAAGTAAGCTGTGATGTTTATCGTTAATTGACTTGACGTGTCTAGACAACTTAAAGCAGGTGCTTGTAAATAAGGGACTTAGAGTGAACAAAAGCTCTCTAGACTAGGAGTAAATATGTAGAGCTGTTAGTAACCAGTTCAGTAGTAAAATATAAAATCATATTTAAAAGCATGGCATATACTTAATTTTGGCTGTCTAAATTGAGCAAACAATTTCTCATTCACGTATACACACCTGATAACATAGTGAATAGTGGCACAAGTAGTTTCTCCACGATAGTGAATGGTTAGATTAGGTTATTTAATTCTAGATGAAGTTATTTTACATTTGCGGAATTATTGTTTCATCAATGCAAAACAACGGCTGACACACAAAGCGTATACATGCTGCTGGGAGTCTGTAATTTTCAGCGAGAAAGCCTAAAAGACCGCTACATCTACGGCAACCTTAAGTGCTTTGAACAAGTCTTCCCCATACTTGGCATAGTGCTGCTTGCTTGTTTGTAAGACTGCATGCAAGAATCAGCAGCACTTGCTGTTCTTCCGGACTGATCAATATGATTGAGTTGACACACGCTGCCCTACTTAATAGAAAACTTGGACAACATACCTAAGTAGTTGTCCTGTGAAGGCTTCAGTGGATCTCCTCAGCGTTTGTCCCTTCAACAGTATCCAAGTAAGTTAGCTGTATGGTTACTCGTGTACCATGACTGTTCTGTTCTCTTGTTCCTAAAGAGTAGAGAGTATGTCCTGCAACTAGAAAGGCCCATCGGTCTTAATAGCCCAGCCTTCACTGGGATATGGATTTTGAGCCGCCGCAACGCAGTTGTTCAGTTTACGCTCGGCTCACTGTATAATCCCCACATAAACGGGGATGCGGTCAGTTGTACCTGCCGCCTTGCTGGCATAATAAAAGAGAATAAAGCGCTTATTCGAGAGCGTGTAATAGCAAGCACTAAGGCGGTGGCAGGCTACTGCAGCCCTCTAGTATGCGTATTGATTTGGCAAGAAAAACCAATATTATTGTGTTAAAATAGGCGCACTTGTGATGTACACTGGTTAACAGATAGGGCTTACATAATAGGCTGGAAATGGGACAGGCTAACATTACAGCCTAATGGCTATTTCTACAAAGAATACATACTTTGGAGAAGAAAACTCCGCGCCACTAAGAAACAACCCCAAATAGGGGTTGTTAGGGAATTGGGCCTTTTTTAACTATCACATCATCTTGTGTGCCTGAACTGACTTCATATCTGCTAAAATGAGCTAAAAACATGATCTGGTAAAATTATATTCTATACATAAAACTTCTTCTTTGAAGTACGTATGTACTTAGTAGATAGTACGGAATGGAATCGAGTTACATCTAGAAATCTTATACAGCTTCAATTTACTGGGTTTTATTATCGTCTGAGTAATGAAGGTACTTTCACAAAGGAGTGAGTATGCATGTAATAGTATGCGGAGCAGGCATTATACCTTGATAAGGAAAATCCTCTTTAATAAGGCAATAAATAGGCTCATAAAGAAGGAAGGACTGCGAAAGTTCATTTAAATATGCATTTCAATGGGACGCAGCACTAGCAGCCCTAGTCAGTTAAAGAAACTAGCTAATTTTGAATCTGTATTAAACTGTAGCAATATTCAAAACCGATCATATGTCTCACAGCCCTAGGAATACAGAACTAACAAGAAAGAACACTATGCGAGTTGACAAGCTGTGGGTCCAGAAGGTTGCTACTGCAACAGAAAACAAATGCGAGTGACAAAAAGTATTTTTGTTCTACAGCATAGACCGTTCCGTGAAGAGGTAAAAAAAATGAGCTAGTAATAAATCTGTGGCAGCAGTATTTGAATACTGTGTTACCTGAAGTCGTTAATAAACACGGGAGAGATCGAAACTGCTGGATTATCATCAGAAGTAAGCATTCGGGTTGGCAGCTCCTTATCTCGGAGTCTAGGAAATAAATGGAAAGCCACTAAAAAGCATTTATCATAGTTATAATTCATTTCCGCATAGGTTACAATAAAATGGTCCAGACATCAGAGACTATTAGGGGATATGGGAAGTGGTTTTCCAATTTAATTATTATTTTATCACTTTTTAAATTTTTTTATTGACTCATTTTTATTTCAAACATTAATGAACATCCTAACCAGTGTTCGAACAAAATGTTCTGTTATTAGAATAAGTAGTTTTAATTTTTATATTTTCCTTCGCTATTCCACCGTCCAACATTGAGGGAGTGGAGGCTAAGATGGTATGAACACCCGATTCCACCGTCCAACATTGAGGGAGTGGAGGCTAAGATGGTATGAGCAGGCTATTTCACCCTCCAACATTGAGGGAGTGGAGGCTCAGATGGTATGAACACGCGTATTTATATGATGAGCAATCCCTTGCAGGTCGAGAGTGATCAGGAGTGTGTAGAGTGATGGAGAAATGAATAGTATGTAGGAGACTGGGTGCTGGACATGGAGCTGCCAGGGATAAGGAGGCAGGGAAGACCCAAGAGAAGGTTTATGGACGGGGTAAAAGAGGATATGAGAGACCTACGACTGACAGATAAGGATGCAAAAAGTAAAAGGAAATAGAAAAAGACTATTTGCAGTTGCGACCTCTAACGGGAAAAAACTGAAAAAAAAAGAAGCATTGTCTGTATAATATTGAAACAGTAAGTTTTTGTCAAATAAAATTAATTCTGACTATTTTTGTTTAATTTCATCAGCTTTTGGTATTGCAGTAGAACAAAACATAATGACTTACCATTGTTTAATTGTTTCAAACATTGTCTATTTATTAAATCTTACAAAGGTATTTTTAGAGTCAGAACTGGGAAAATCGTATAAAAAAAGATAATTCTCTCACCATAGTAATGAACCATTCTATTAAACTTTGTACATATGTAAGAATGCATACATACAAGTACGGGTACAATATAGTGACAAGTACAGGTAACAATACGTACATATGCATGTATGAATGTATATGTGTACTATATACATGTGCATACATCCATACGCACATACATACGTACACATGTACGTACATACGTACACATGTACGTATGTACATACGTACATGCATACGTACGTGCATACGTACATGCGTATGTACGTGCGTACGTGCATGCGTACGTACGTGCGTACGTGTGTACATACGTACATACGTACGTACGTACATACATACGTACATACATGCGTACATACATACATGCATACATACATACATGCATACATACATATGTACATACATACATGCATACATGCATACATACATACATACATACATACATACATACATACATACATGCATACATACATATGTACATACATACATGCATACATGCATACATACATACATACATACATACATACATACATACATACATACATACATACATACATACATACATACATGCATGCATGCATACATACATACATACATACATACATGCATACATACATGCATACATACATGCATACATACATGCATACATACATGCATACATACATGCATACATACATGCATACATACATGCATACATACATGCATACATACATGCATACATACATGCATACATACATGCATACATACATGCATACATACATGCATACATACATGCATACATACATGCATACATACATGCATACATACATGCATACATACATGCATACATACATGCATACATACATGCATACATACATGCATACATACATGCATACATACATGCATACATACATGCATACATACATGCATACATACATACATGCATACATGCATGCATACATACATGCATACATACATGCATACATACATGCATACATACATGCATACATACATGCATACATACATGCATACATACATGCATACATACATGCATACATACATGCATACATACATGCATACATACATGCATACATACATGCATACATACATGCATACATACATGCATACATACATGCATACATACATGCATACATACATGCATACATACATGCATACATACATGCATACATACATGCATACATACATGCATACATACATGCATACATACATGCATACATACATGCATACATACATGCATACATACATGCATACATACATGCATACATACATGCATACATACATGCATACATACATGCATGCATACATGCATACATACATGCATGCATACATACATACATGCATACATACATACATACATACATGCATACATACATACATGCATACATACATACATTACACTCATATGTACATTACATTCCTATGTACAAACATACATACACACATACATACGAACATACGCATGTACATATGTACATACATGAATAGTTTATATTTATACTGGCTACTTGAATGATTCTGAGTCGACTGACGTATTTTATGCTGAAGTGATATAGGGTTGCAGTAGTATTTAGCAGTTTTATACACATTATACTTTTAAAGTCTAATAAATGTCATAGTTTTTGAAGACTCCTGATAATTGGTACACATAAGTTAGAGTAAACATAAGTACAACTCTCATGTTAGAGTTTTGACAATTCAGACCCAGCTGATTCTATTCAAAGAAAAATACAATCACTTTTTTGGCTTTCAACATTGCTTTGGTAGGACAAAAGCAACATATTTTTAAAAAGAGAGTTGAGTGTAAACTACTGCAATTGAAAACTCATGGTGACATGCCTGATGTATTCATTGTAACTTACATGGTGTACTCATTGTAATTTACATAGTGTATTCATTTTATTTTACCTAATGTATTCATTGTGTTTTACACTGTGTATTCATTTGGACTCACCTGGTGTATTCATTATACCTCTCACAATGTATTCGTGGTACTTTACCTTATGTATTCATTGTGTTTTACACGGTGTATTCATGGTGTTTTACCTGGTGTATTCAATTGGACTTACCTGATGTATTCATTGTACCTTACCTGGTGTATTCATTTTGCTTCACCTGGCGTTAGCTAAAGAATACATAAACTTTTTTCCAAGCAAGTCATTATTATAGCAAATACTTCAAAAGCAATTTCAAAGCCTATAATATAACCTATATTTTTATTCATCTTCTTTGCAGTATAGAGTCGGGCAGCAATATTCAAAGTCTACAATATCTACATATCTAGAACAGAAACTACATTATTCATGAGCATTAATATTTGGAACTATCTACAACAAACTGTAAAGAGAGGGCGACTCTCTAAACATCCCAAATTCCACTCTTTTGCGATGCTACAAGTATTAACCATGGTCAATAATGTTGTAGTTATTCTTGACTTATCTAAAATCACTTTCATCGCTGTTTTCATATAGCATTTGTACTTACCGACTCACATTTCATTGTCACTCGTCATCATATTTATGATCATGTGTAGTATTTTGATTTGTATTATTTCGGCTATATATTATAGCTGTACATAAGACCACTAGCTGGTGAAGCCAACTCTTATAGAGAATAGTAGAAACTTATTTTGGTTTTTCATTTTTATTTATTGGTCCATATTTCTTGATGCATTAATCCAAATCTCAACCAATGATTTTTAAAAAGCACTTTTATTAATTACTAGTAATTAAATATATATATTTCAGGAAGCAATGCTAGATGTTCAAAGACAATTACTACAAGAGAAAACTAGTTTATGCAAATCTGTTTTGTTATGATATTTCAGCTCTATTTGAATTGTAAAACTATTTTTGTGAGGTCCAAATCATATCCTGCGTTCTGATGTTTTTTTAGTTTTTTTCCTTCTTCTATTCCTATATCTGATTCGTTTAGTTTGGTTTCTTTTTTCTGTTTCTATACCACGCCATTTTAATCCTATTTTTGCCACATTACAGCCTGTGATAGTATCTTGCTACGTACAGCTATGTAAATAGCTACACCCACTAAAAATAACACCAGATGAGCCTAAACATCTAGGACTAATCGTTACTTCCTGTCATTGAGAGCTCAATTTATCTTATGCAGATGCTTCCGATACAACAAACAAAACTAAAGATGGCACTATTGTTGTCTCCGAAGACTCCAGCCAGTGTCTTAAGCAATCAATTCTACCTTTTTACATCTTGTTTTCTTTTTGAAATTGTAGAGCCTCCGGAGAATAAGTGTCGGATAGCTAAGGTCTTTTTAGATCAATACTCAAACTGACAGTCTGACACACATGGTGATTATTCCAAGTTTCAAAGATTTTCTTACGGCAGCATTTATATTTATTCGAACTGCAAACTGGGTTGAATAATTGATTACTGTGGAGCTAATAGTTAAAAATAAGATCAAGCTAGGTGTCTCCTTAATCTGAGTGTGATAGCAATGGCAATAAAGTAGGATTGTCTTCTCTTGCTCACACATCTCATCTGCTGCAGAGATCGATGACTCCATTTTTGTCACAATCTTACAAAAACACAATACCCAATAATTCAGTAGTTTTTTTTTAGTTTTTAAACTTTCAAGTATCGTAACAATGCGCATTGACCTAAATAAAAGTTGTTATAAAGAGTCTAGGAGTCGGCTAGTTTTAACACATATGAATGTTCCAGTTTTTGTTCAAAGACAATAATCTTTTTCAACTTGACGTAACATTACAAATTAAACAGCATATAGTACCAAAAGTATAGTGCTTCATAAAGTAAACAAAATTGAAAAAATAAAAAATTTGCCATTAGAATATTTGAAGTTGTGTCCTCTTGTCGCTGAATAGACGCTTGATTGCGCTGTCTATCTTTGTCTTTGGCAGACACTTACTTGCTATCAAGAACAGTTCAACAATGCATCGGCATAAGTATTAAAGCATTGTGCTCAATACCAAGTCAATCTAGGCTAGTAAAATTAGTACTTACTAGCTTTATAGACTATAAAGAGGGTGTATGGATTCGACAGTGTTCGTCAGCTTTCCGACGACATCTGACATCACGACAGCAAGCAAGTCTTAATCATTCTATAGTTTTAACCAGACACTTTTAATATTCACAAAATCGTATCTGCATTTTTGTGCATTTCCTTTTGAAGTTCACAATCGCTACTGATCAACCTTAAAACTTCAGTGATGCAAGACTTAATCTGGTTTGAAATATCAGTATTACATACATAAATGTAAAATATTTAAATATTTTGGCTTGACACAATTAAAGTGGAGATTATTCGTTTGTTATATGTTGTTTCTTAAATTCAAGTTTTCAAATGTTGATGACACTATTTAAAGGCTACTGTCTTTGAGAAAAATTACTGTTAAAATCTTTCATTATTTCGTTGAAAATCTACCACTTCAAAACTTGCCCCTTTTGAATTATCATGATTACATACAAATATATAAAATATTTAAATCTTTTAGCTTGAGACAAGTAAAGGGGAGATGATGCAATCGTGTTTCTTTTAAATTCACTTCATAGCTAATGTCAGTATTTGAAGGCTGATGTCCTTGAAAAAAATCCCAATTAAATTCTTCGATCTTTTGTAAATATGACCATAGCAGTTCTCACCATGTTGCAACTTGTTAAGATAAGCTATGAGTAATTTATGCAGATGGTGAGCGATAGACAACAAATTACATGTAATAGTTACCTGAACATAAAGTTATGCAATCCTTCAAGTCACACTAGTTTTTTGTCTCATGGTCTTATTTCCTTTGAACGGCCTTGACCTGTGATAAAAAAAGTTTATACCTATCTACATCTGAGGTTTCCTACCAACCAATCCAGTTTCAGAACACGCGATGTCAAATGTCTAGGAACTTTTCTCTTGACACCCAAGATGCAACAGATAGTTAACTGATAGCTAGCTTATAGTGTAGCGAGCTCACGATATAAACCGCAGATAGCAGGCAACTTTTAAGTGTGTCAAAATATAAGCTTATTGTCAAACATTTAGGAAATGCTGAAGTTGGCTTCTACGTAGATCTATCCTCCATGGCACTAGCGATTATGGTAGTTGGGATGGTCCTTCTGGTCATCGGTATACCGGCTTTCTACATCGCTGTCACATACAACCCCCAAGGCAAGAGACCAGTTAAAACTATGAGAGTAAAAGAGGTATACGCAGGACACCTGACAGAGGTAAAGAAATTTCCTACTTTGGCTAAAAAGTATTTAGTGGGTTAAAGATAGCTACTGTTTAAAAGTTTTGGGGGCTAGTGAAGCAAAATCAGAACTTAATCGCAAACAAGAATTATTTCAATAATTACGCTTTGAAGCCTGGTTCACACTGTATTGCAGTATGTTGGCATTAGTCTCACAATACATTTGTGATAACAATTTGCGATAAAATTGTTCACATTATCACAAACCTATCCAGGATTACATCTTCAAAGAGTTCAAGAAATAGTGAGCTCTTCACACGATATGGTCGCTAAAATGATGAAATACTAGACCCTCAGCAACTATCATGAAGGACAATATAGATTAAGCAGTCGCGACAGCCAATCACCTTCGCTGAAGCAGTGCACATTGCACAGACTGTCGCGGTTGCTCGGCAAACTATCGGGAAAGTTTTACAGCTGCAATGCTTTCTCGTCGGTGATGTGATCGGTTGACGGCGCAAATAGTCAATGAATAATCGCCGAGATGTTCGGCTTGACTAACGGTGATACAGCGTGAACAGCATCTTTTTTCCTGTTCGCGATGAAGTCGTTGCTTAAAGTGAGTAAACGTTAAACAGACATTTAAAATAATTTGAATGTAAATAAGGCACAGGTAGAAAGCAATAATTCAAGGTTAAATGCCTAAGGTCAAAGGTCAAACATTTTAGGTTATATGTTACACTTAGCAAAGAATGTTTCAGAGCTAAAAATATAAAAAAATGTTAATGACAAGTAACACTCAGTGTGTTACAGATGACTAACAACTCCATTGAATAAGATTCACTATATAAAAACGTTTTACGCAACACTTTATATGCATAGTTTTTTTATTGTTAGTAATGTTTTGAATGTTGTTTAATGCACTTCAGTGAACATGGCAAGCATAGCTAATTGTATTTATTTTATATTTCAAAATGTTGGGCATTAACTAAAGCTTGCATCATAGCTTTTCTAATTTTCAATGTACACAAGCAATGCATGTAAAATCTAATTTACTCATGGAAAATGCTAGACTTTCATAAGAAAAGCTGTACACAATCCTAAAAACCTTGTACCCAATCTGACATAATTGAAACAAGTTTTGCAGAATTGTCCTACCATAAATATACATTTGAGTGGACAACTTCCTCTTGGGCCAGAAAGTGTACTCTGTTAGCCACTCAATGACATCCAATTTGATTTACAAGTCATGTGACCTGAGGGCTATTTTGTGTAGTTCTCTCCAAATTTGAAGGAACTTGTTAAATGCACCAGGACGATCAAATTGAAAACATCTTCATTAGTGGAGCAATAATAGGAAAATGCAATTTATGTTTCTTATACTATAAAATATATGTGCAAATTGACGTAAATGTAAGTGAAATATTGAATATCCTACTTAATTTTGAGTAATAATAATGCAGGGTTAAAGTCACACTCTGAAATCAGCTATTACCACTGCTTTAAAGTGCTGCCAACTTCGTACTCGGATGTCGGCAGCACTTTGCTGTTACAACAGGAGTTGTTACCACTATTTGTCAAATATTGTGATTATGTCTTTTACATAAACCTTTTAATGTTGTCAAACACACACCATCAAATTTTTCTCAAAGGGAATTGTTTAAAATACACAACAAATAAAAAGCATAGTTTTACAAAGAGGGATGTTGATTAACTTTAGGATGATGATGATGATTCCGCTGGTATGCCATACATGCCCAGGCTCCAGGTGTACTTGCCAAGTCATAACAATGATGAAATTTCAACGCGAGCAAAAGAGATGAGGGAAATCCGGATGAAGGCACTGACGGCAGCTAATATATCTGCTGACTACAGAGAGCCTGCCTCTCAGATATGCATGCTGAACATAGATGTAAGGAGAGCTCATCGTGCCAGTCATAAGAATTGAGTACAACTGGCAGCAGAGCACAGCGATGGGAACATAAACCACTTGTATTTGGCAATGCAGATATATTTTAGCTTATCACATAGTTTTGTTTAGCCCTATTCTTAAATATTGATATTTGTTAATTAGGCTGATGTAAAAAAGTTGTTTTTGCTATGATCTGACTTTCAATTTGCTGTAGTTTGCTCATAATTAATTTTAAAATGAGCAAGAAAAAAAAGCATTGCAACTGTTTTATATCTCAAACTCATGTTTTCATTTGTTCAATGTTAACATTGTTAAATGTTAACATTGAACAATGTTAACATTGTTAAATGTTAATGTTTAACAATGTTAACATTTAACATTTTTCAATGTTAACATTGTTCAATGTTGACACTTAATGTTAACATTGTTCAATGTTAAAAGCATAACAAAAGATAAGACTGTTCTCATTTTGTGTCTACGATAAATTTGTTGTCATTGCAGTTGGTCAGTAGAACTAAAATCAAATGAAATTATTTTAGATTCAAGCTAATAAATATTGTTTTTTTAACCAATGATTGTTGTAACACAAGGTACTGCTCATAAAGGGTACATAAGATACGTATGATCAAGTCTGCAGTGAGTACAAGAAAGGTGCAGATAACTCCAGCTTCCCTTTCCACAGGCATACACATCAAAGGCAACAACTGACTGTGAATGGCTGCAGCGAGGTATTGAAAAGTGTGAAAAATGGAATATTGTTACAGATTTTGATCAGCTGAGCAAGACAAGTGAACGGTAAGTAAATAACCTACTATGTTCCATCTACGATTTCAACAGATTTATCTTTTTGAAGTAGAAGACATCAGCCCTAATAATGTGTCTAAATAAAGTGAATAAATACTTGGTTCGCTGTCACAAGTATTATAGAACTGATTAAACAAAAGTGAGCATAATAGACATAAACGACCAAATTTAATTTATATTGTATATGCCAATTTTGGTCATTTTTTATATTTGTCTATATATTATTATTACATTTATATTATATTTTTACATTTGTCTATATTAACATATAGACAGAATACACCCTATATAGTAATATATATTAGAAAAGCACGGCTTCCCAAATTGGACAGCCATAGACAAATATCAGCATAACAATAGCTTAGTTTGTAAAAAAAAATTTGCAACGATGTATTTAGGCAACAAAATTAAATCTAGAGGTCTATAGTAATAAATATGAATATATTAATATATTCTAGTGTAATTTTATTTATTATTATATTATACTAAGTTTAGGTAGGTTATAATAAAGTCAGCTGGATTAGCCAGAAGTTATTCAATCAAAAGCCGTATACCACCAGAGTCTTGCTTATACTCGATCTTTTAGCATGAATCCTATAATTCAGTTTGGAGATGTAAATAGCTTCTATTAGAGCACTGCTGTCTCTAGTTCAAACAGTAGATGCTTGCTTACATGAATAGCTTTTTGTAGGAGTTTGGAAAGCAAGCTAAGCAGAAGTAATTTTGACCCATTGGCATGGAAAGAGCTACTTAGTATGTATAGTAGTTCTCTGATACTATTGATCATATTGAACTATTGATAATACTTCAACCAGTCTTTATGAGTAAGCGGGCTGTTTTGATAAAGTATGTCGTTTTTCGGTGATCAGCGTTAGATAGCGGTAAATATAATAAAAAATACAAGCAACTATGTACACTTGTTTTGTGGACAAGTCAAACGCATCTGTATATTTTCATTAATTCGACTCAACTAAGCTTAGACACTTTTAATCAAGTTTGAATGAAAAAGGAACAATTTGGTTTTATAATTGGTAAGATAAACCAGCAATTCCTACTTCGCTTTTAAAACCCCTACAACCGATGAGGATAATGTTGCACTCCTTTGTTTAGAATGAAACATAAGACGCTAAAAACATAATGAAAAACAGACATATTGAGAATATATAAAACAATAAGCTATTGAAGGGTCATTCTCTGAAGAATCTACAGTTTAACACTGCAGCAACATATGAAAACCAACTCACTTGATTATCTTTGACTTTGTTCCTTCCTCTTCTGTGCTGTTATCTGATCAAAATGTGGTTCCTACTAGGTTAACTTCAAGGTTGATAACATTACGATATTTTTTCTTTATGTATAGAAGAGATAAAAAAATAATGTTCAATGCTTTTTTTTTCGAAAAAATTGCCTAACCAGTCTTAAGGATTGATTCTTGCAGCTACTAACATCAGCTCGCACCCCTTAGAGTTGCGAGCATTCCTAAGCGGGAAGCCATGCCATAGACCAATATCACCATAGCAATCTTTTTTTGTAAATTTTTTCTTTGCAACAATAAATTTAAGCAAAAAATTGATTTTGTTGATCGTTTTAAACCTAGCAGTAGCCTTAAAATCAGCAATTGCTTGTACAAGTTTCACTCGCTCAAAAGTATCGAGATATACATAAAAAAACAGATTGAGATGATGTGTTGATCAGTTCAAAGATATTAGTGAAAAAGGGAAAGAGATCAATTAATTTGTATTACAATCATCTTTGAATTTGCCAAGATGGTAATCTTATCAGCAATAAATAGCAACACAGTTAGTTTAATAACAACTCCGGAGCCATTACGACCTAAGATTTCGCGGTAGTGGATTCCAGACGAATAGTGCCACTCATGACTGGAAACCTCACCTGATTTTCAGAATCGTTCAGATTTGTATTGCGCGAATTACATTCCGTTTGCCAGACTTTGTAGAATTTGATAGTATGCCTTCAAATCAAAATTTTATGTAAAATCATTCTAGAAAAAAAACCTCTGTCAAAGTTGAGACTGGCAAGACCGCCTTCTATACACGAAGATAAGTTGCCAGCGAAAGCGACAGAGGACGACGTTACAAAGATGGCCATGATTTCCTATGATCTTGAAGCAGCCAGACTACCAGCCAAAATTCCTGTTGAATAACAAACTTAGCCTTCAGCATCCTCCGATTATGAACATTTCACAAACTGGTGCTACAAATCCTAGAGGAAGATGTATAGGAAGATGTTAATACTTTTTGAAGGAATTTGTTTGATTTAAGAGTTACCAAAAATATATTTTATTAAAAAGAAATACGTGAAATTTTTATTATTAACTTAACAGCTACCAGCAAAATATGAAATCCTGTAAATTAATATACACATATAAAGAATTTTAGTATAGTAATGCAAGGCGCCATATCTAAAACTATGGTGGCTAAAAATATCCACCAAATGAAATTATTTGCAAACAATGATACATTAATGACTTCAATAACCACAAATAGCACTTATTGCAGCAAATGATAAACAGATAATAAATTATAAAACAGTTCAGTTTAAACTAGCAGCGACTTGTCAGAAAGGTAAAATGGTGGTGATAAAATACTTATAATAAAATTTATTTTAGTCAAAAACTTACCACAACATGGCAAAATATCGTAATATATGCTATTCGTATATACTTATACTTTATTTCTTTCTTTTGCCTTTCTTTTTCGCTTTTCCACCCTTCTTCTTGTCTTTCTTTCCTTTATCAGTTTTTACTTTGGGTAACGGAATCGTATAAGTTGGGATAATTGGAACATCGTTAACCTTCTCTAGTTCATCGGGCATTACATTATTTTGAGCATTATATAATACATTATATACCTTCGAGTCTGTATGAGTTAACTGGATGGGCAAAAAACCTTCGTGGTTTGGATGCTTGAACTGAGCGCCTCTGCTGAGTAGAAGAATCAACATCTCTTCATTGTTATTCATTGCAGCCAAATGAACTGATCGATGGTGTAAATCGTTAAAGTGTTCAATATTGGCTCCATACTCCAACAACAGCTCAGCGGCAAAAACATGGTTGTGTAACACTGCTAACATCAAAGGTGTATTGCCATTCTCATCGACCGATTCTGTCTTGACTTTGTTGTGAAACAATTTTCTTAAAAGGCTAATGTCACCATTGGTTGCAGCCTCCAAAAGGCGATAACTCAAAGGCATAAAAGCCATTATTAAAACTTTATTTCATAATAATCGTCTTACTTTTTTTAATAGGTTGTTGTTAACGTCGCTTCGCTACTGCAACGGTGTAACCTGCAGCCTTGACATTTTTGAAGAGCCGTTCATATAAAAATTCAATAAATGTAAAGGCTACTCCGATGTATATGGAATATCGTTAAGACAACGACATTTCACGACGGTTATACCGGTATGATGTTTAAGAACGTCTGTTGTCTACCCACCCCAACCAGCAAGAAATATGAAGCTAGCAATATTATTGCAGATCTTCATAGTTGTGCTATAGCAACGGGTCAAGGTTATTATATCCGATCTGACAAGTTGGTGAACTTCAACAAATTTCATCTACTAAAGGCATATTTTTCTTACACTCTAGTTCTATATTATGTCAGAACCAGACGTATCTGGCAATGAAAGTGGCAATCAAGAAACTGGTTAGTAGTTATGGTTGTAGCAAGTTTATCATTTTTACTTGTTTTAAGATATACTATCGTTATTAAAAAAAATTGAATTATAATTATAGTTCCCCGAGAATGTCTCAGGTTTTTACTCGTTATCATACGATTGTATATTTTTCATACGATCTCCATTTTGTCACATATATTTAACTAAAAACTCTAGACCGTTTGTAATGTTCCTAATATGCAATTATAGAGCAGACAACCTCAATACCGTTGTGCCAAACTAACTTTATTAATTTTATCCATACATGATTATGTTCGATACAAGACGAAAACAATTCTCAACATCTTTTTGCATGTGTATTATATTGTACTATATTTTGTGAGTGTCAAGTTTTTTCTTCTCTTTGTGCTATGTCTTTGTAGCTAGTGTACTTTTAATTTTATGTGTGCCTAGTTAAATGCATATGTGCTTATGACCAATATTACTAGGCCGAATAGTTAAATTCCTATACCTATTTAATGGCTAATATGTAGTATTTAGCATATATGCATAAAAGTTAGTATTTAATAGTTGACCATTTGATCCAGAAATGCCAGTCCCGTTTCACTAGAAGCAATGTTTCTTTGAGATTATCATCTGACTAGAGGTATAGCGCTTTCTATCAAAAATGAGAGAGATTTGTTATAGAGGCTGCTGTCCAAAAGGTTCAGAAGAGAATAGAAGAGGCCTTTGACGTTTTCGACCACGAAGGTAACAAGACAGTCGATGTTAGAGAAATAGGAACTATAATGAGATCACTGGATCTATGTCCGACAGAAAATGAGTTGACTGATGTACTAGCTGAGGTACGTCAATACTACCAGCAGCATGGTTCGCAAATAAAATGTTACTTTCCGAATTATTAAACTACTTCTCTGTGTAACTTGTAGATAGAGGAGGAGGATGCAGCCGGTTGTGTGAGGCTAGAGAGATTTCTTCCAGTCATGACACTAGCCATTATGAGCAAAAACTATCGCCCACACAGTGATGATAAAATACTAAGAGCATTTCAGACGCTTGACAGAGATGGGAAGGGATACCTTACACAGGATCTACTGAAGCAGTACTTGACAACCGAGGGTTGGTCTCATCTTCATTCTGGACAGGAACTTTGAAATTTGAAAAATCTACAAGCATGAGCCATTAATTTTAGAGGTTAAATAAAACATGTGACACCGTGAAGCTCAAATATTTTAATTCAATAAATGAAAATTTATTGAATTAAAATAAATAATAAATAAAACTGGCTTTCCATAAATGAAAATACCAGTTAGGTTTATAGTGTGCTTCATGGCATGGCTTAAGACTTGAATGTACTGCACTTTATATGTTATTAAACCCCTAATTTGAAAAATTGTTCAATTGTTTCACCTGCTACAGGCACACATTTTTCACCAGCTGTCTTTGTCAAGCATACAATAAAAAAACTTTTGGAATTGTCTGTCACCGATTGATTGAAGGTGGACGCTGTTAAAAAGAGCTGTTGTATTTTGCTTCATACACATTAATATACTGTATACTCATAGGAGAACCGTTCAATGATGAGGAGATGGAAGAAATGATGTCAACAGCTATAGATGACAAAGGAAACATCACATTCAAAGAATTTATTCCACTCTTGACTGTGGAGGAAGATTTCAACAGCTAGCATCTTGCAGGAGTCCGAAGCCGTGTATTTAAATTCATCTTGTGTTTATATATTTATGAATATCTGGCATAGCTATATATTATAATACAACATTGATCCAAATAGTGTAACCCACACATCAGTGTTATTAAATGCATCCTTCAAGAGAGCTAGATTTATGTAACTCTACATGTTTTACACTTCACAGAAAAACTCTCTGTAAGGAACCACTACCTTCTGGATAGCACACAACCAGCTAACATGCCTCCAATATAGGGCATAAAAACAAGTCCCTCCATACAAAAAAATATACAACAGAGATTTCTTCGGTGTAAAATAAAAATAAATATCGGAATGAAAAAGTTAACAATTTCAAAAAAATATACGAGCAAGCGAAATGCGAGTGAGGAAATTTTCTGAACATAGTTTGGTACTAAAAATTGCAAACAGAAGAAATATGATCTTGAAATATGATGCGCCGTCAGCAGATGACATATACTTACAGCAAAACTTGTAATAAACACGAGTTGGCTAGATCACAGCGTTGGTTGCTATGGCAGCAAGAGAAAAAGAACCATTAGAAAATGACTAGGTGTGAATGGCATAGAGGAGAGTGCGTATTCCATAACTGAGACACCTGGCATAAATCTGACAGTGCAGAAATTTAAAGATACATGCCATCGATAAGATAGTCCACTTCAGATCCATTAACAGCTTTGCCAGGCCTGACGATTCTACGTCTTGTCCTACGGTATCGGCAGCCGAGATAGCCAAAGAGAATAAGGGTGAGAGTTACTGTGAGAGCCAGCGCCACCACCGCACTCGCCGAGCTGGTAGATATGAAGTTGTACTTTTCAGGCATCACTTCCTGTAAGACATGTAATGGCAGTGTCAGCTGATTTGTTAAAAGATTGTCATGATCTCCTCCTATTGCTTGAATTAAATATCTCATGAGGTTTCTTAGGGTAGAACTGAGGTGGTTTCCTGTTACCCTCAGGTTTTTCTGTCAGGGTTGTCTCCCTTTGCGCAGGAGCAGACTAAGACAAGATGCTCCAGACATCCTGTACCAAAGATTGAACCACTGACCTTCTGTTTGGTAGTCCAGAGCGCTACTCATTTTAACACAGCTACCACCACTATGTCAATGATAACCATTGAGTTAGTGAGCTAATTAAAACTATACACTCGCTATGGCAAATCAGTTAATTCACCCTCATTAGTACTTATTGGTGGGAGTGCGTTCCTCACTGTCTGTTTTTGATACAATTAAACCTCTGCATTATTGCCCTACCATACGAGCTCTCCAATATATTACTGGTCATACACTGGAAGTCACTTGCCAAAATTTCTAAAACCAGAGTAAATATTTTGCACACAAAGAAATTTTCACCAGAAGGAGGTTGAATTTTTTTGAAACTGCAGTTTAGCATAAATGAAAAAATTAAAAACGAAATACAAAATTAAATAAAAACAATATAAAATGTGTAAGTTACATTCGTTTACAGTTTACTTAGTCATATTTAGGATAATTCTCTCTAATAATAATAATGATAATAAGATAATTCTCTCTAACACTACCTTTACCTCTGAACCTATTCACCGCATGGCCTACACTTCAACGTAAGGTAACAATGAAGACCTCTTTTTTATGACTTCCTTGTTAACTTATCTTTTTACATCTCTCTTCCCACTTTTTTATGATGTATTTAATTTATTGTAATTATGACATTAATTTAGATTTTGTTGTTGGGGCCGTAGAATGAATAAAATAACTTGCAGTATATTCTTCTAGGAATATTAGATCAGCCCTTTTACAGATACAAAGAATGTCTAGGAACAAATTAAATTGGTATGTAAAGGTTTGGCATTACATGCTCACTATTGCCTACAACTGGTCATACCGTTTATTGAATATCGGACCGCAAAGGATGGGTTGCTTAACAACAATACAACCTCATTGCGGTGAGTCGAAAGCGATTGGTTACAGTCAGCCAATCACGAGACAGCAAAAAATGAATCAAGCATTTTATGTAGCCTGTCTTGACAAACTGTTGTTTTTTGCGGAGTTGTCCCACGTCGAGCGGGCGAGCAACAACAGCTTGTCACAAGACGTACTGCACCTGATGCATCAGATGCACATATAGGGAGTTGTTCTCTTCCGTCTATGCGGCTTGGCTGCGATGTTATGTCGGTTGCTCCATTGGTAATAATAACGGATTTCACGCAAAAATCTACGTAGAAAAAAATAAGATTACAACGTTTAATCAAAGACCAGTCTTTGTGATAAACTTTAGTAGAACTTAAGAATAAAATAAATTGAAAATAAAATCAATAAGAACAAATAAAACTGACTGATACAAAAATAGAAATAAAACTGACTGAGCGCACAAATAACGACATGCTTAGTCGCTGTTGTTGCCTAAGTTCTCAAATTCTACTGAAGTTTACTGCAGAGACGGGTCGCGAGTTAAACGCTCTTATCTTAATTTTTTTTACATAAATTTTTGCGCGAAATCCGTTATGATTACCAATGGAGCGACCGACATAACATCGCAACCAAGCCGCATAAACGGAAGAGAACAACTCCCTACTAGTGCAGCTGATGCATCAGGTGCAGTACGTCTTGTGACAAGCTGTTGTTGCTCGCCCGCTCGACGGGGGACAACTCCGCAAAAACCAACAGTTTGTCTAGACAGGCTACATTTTATGTTATTCATAGAATGTTTGTTCATTCTCATTTAACCACTGGCCACTATGTATATGATATAACGTTTAACGCTTCCAGTATAATTAGGAAATTATATTGTATTAAATAACAAAAATTAATTAAAAGTAGTATTTTTAACAAGCTTCAGCATTAGTTCTCAGTTTTCAGCTCCTTATTATAAAGAATAGGAGGCAGACAACGATTGAGTTTCTCATTCAAAATAAAGAACTAGGAGCGGATAACTCTTCATATTTCCACATCCAAATGCCTGGTCTTGTTACTTTACCTTGTTAAAGAGAATTGTGTAACTTTATGGTCAACTTGTAGATGTGCAAAGTTTCGTCTTTTTTATGTTTCTTTTCACGAGTTGACGATTAACTTTTTATAGTTATTGAAAAATGAAAAATCGATGAAATAGCGCTGACAGAAAAGCAACACCGATAGGTGAAGATGGTGTGCTAAAACAATAGCTAATCCCTATGTTTCGAGAAGTCTGATAAAAAAAACTTCAATATCCTTTCTTGTTAGCGGTCTCATCTCACGTCCCATCTTTGCATGCATTTGACTGTACTAAGGCTTATCAGTGAAGATTAGTGCGAACCTCTTACTAACTATCATTATGCTTCACAGCCTCAAGGACGTTTGCTCATTTAGGAGTTAGCACTGCTTACAAGGGCTTGAATGGAGAATGAAGCATCTTCATACGCGTTCCAACTTGTACCCAAATCAAAGATAGATTAGAATTTGAACTCAAAGTAAAGGTCCCTCATTTCAATATTCATGATAAACTTTAATAAAAGTAGGAGGAAATAATTTTCAAAATATGACGAATGACATTTGTCGAATCCTTACAGATCTGTAAGTAAAAATTAAGAAGCTAGTACTAATTAAAAGTATAACATGCAAACAATAAAAAAAACTTAAAATAAAATCAGTGTAAGTTAGAGTATGTTCTGTTATCAACTGTTCCTCTCACTCTACCACTAAACCTATGTTAAGGTAATGATGAAAACATTTTGTACTGATAATTATTTAAATTAGTTTTTATAATAGTTTAGGATTTTATTTTCATTTTGGTTTTCTAAAATGCTTCTATTTTATACAAAGCATTCGTTTTAACCTTGTTTTTTTTGTACTCCAGAAGGAATTCAACAAAATGCAATACACATAACAAATGCAAGCTTGATGCATCCCGCGACTGAGCTCATATGTCAACGTTCTCGTATCCCAATGCAATATTTTCTCTATAAAATAGCTAAACGCAAATTAATCCATTCTTATACTATGAAAAAACCAGCTTTTCCATCGTAATATCCTGTTTGTCGGTGGTTAATTGTTGTAACTCATTGTTACACTCACAAAGTAACAAAGGCCTATTCATCGATCATAATATGCAATAAAACATAACAACAATATCTAAGGAATTGTTCCTTATCTTCGAGACCGACGTAGTGACTAACGGCGGAGTGAGAGACTTGACAGCAACACTAGACTTTTGTGATGCTATGTACCATAACATAAACTTTGAATTCAACTTAAAAAAGTTTGGCTTACTAAACACACACTTAAAGCTAAGTTTTAATATTTTACTAAACCTAACTTCAATTTTGTCTTTGCCTTAATTTTTTATTATTTGTTGGCGCTTTTGCTTTCCTTTCACTACAACCTTTAGCCGACCTTATAAAAACTTTTTCAAACTGATTTGATGAGAAAGACTGAGCGATGCTGTTCTAAAAAACAGCCTCTCATATACTTGGCCATTTAGTGGCCATCGAGAACCGGCTCGTATCTCAAAGCAGAAATGTGCTCGAAACTTTCCTTGTAGCTCGATTTTTTCATTCGTTTGGCACTTGTATGACTGAATGCTTATGAGAGTTTTGCTCCAACATATGATGGTTTTCAACGAACAAAGCAAATACAAGAACAAAAAAATCACACGTCAAGGTTTAAATTTATTCTTATATTAAAGACAAAAGATGACTAGCGTGACACAGCACTAACTAGAATCACTAACAAGGCCCAGCCAAAGACTTCAACTGAAACATAACATACTGTAGCTACATATGGAAGTAAATTCATTGAAAGTTCATACAAGTATGTTCATACAATTTCTTGCAAGTTCCTAAAATGGTTGATGGGCATGAATCACCACTATTTGAGATGCAAACTCTAACCTCATTTAGTAGTCTTTCATAATGACTCGCTGAGATGCTGGTACTGCACTTTGAGTTTAGCAAAAGTCTATTGACAGCAGGTTTAAGCACTGCTTTCACTATTCGGAGACATCAGCTTAAAAGCTGAAGGGTTGCAGAGTTACTTTTTATTCAGGAAGTTAATTAACTAACCCTTGACTGAACCCACGACTAATTAAACTGTATGCAATGGTTCACCATATCAAAAAACTGCCCTTTCCATAACACTCAGATATAGAACATTTTCTTCGGTTGAATAGGTATGACAGCGGCGGAGCTGTCAGCACAACTGATTGGCTAGCTAGAACAATACTACCATGAATGTGCAATAATATAAGGTACCAATTTTCGCAGAAGTAACGCTAGTCATTGCTATAGTTCCCAGCAATTTCAGGAGTGACAGAAATGAAATTCTCTGACATGGATTTAGAAATGAAGCACTGATGACAAAAAGTTAGGAAAAGAACAGCATTTGTCATACTCAATTTTTGATTTGGATAACTGCGAATTGCAATCGCCGATATTCCAACACTACTGGTTTATTCACATCATTCATACACCGAAAACAGAATCACATAGAAATGAAACTGATAATTTAATGAGGCAATGGGTTACAGCCATTTTGATTGGTAGATATATTACTAACTCATTGCGTACCACGGTCCTTGCCGTGCGACTTGACACAGCATTTGCGTATAGGCAAAAGGCGCGTGGTGCAGTTTGGGCAGGCTTCCTACAAAGCGTTTCTCATTAGTGAGAAGTTAATTAATTGGCCTATCGCTCATTTACTCAAACAAAAGGAGACAACCAGCTGTCAATAAAAAACAAGTTTACAGTCAACGTTGAGCTTAGTTTCACTTAGCAAATACTTCATTTTTTTATCGCAATTTCTTCTTCGCACGGATACATTATAGCTTTAGCAATTTTGGATTAACCAGTTTAAACGACCCGACTGAAAATAATATTAAGAAGTACAATCAAGACATACCTCATTGATGTCTAGACCAACAAAAGACTCATTGGCGGATGGTTGTGGAATGGAAGGAGGCGAGGTAGACCGACTACCAGTTTGAGCAGTAGCGTTTGCAACTGGAACTGTTTGTTTAGCATTTGTCACCCTTGTGGTCTCCTTAACCTTTTCATTGATGAATGCTGACTTAGCTGTAGCGCTGGAAGGTGCTATGGTGGTAGAGCTCTTTGCTTGAGCATCGATGTAGGCTGCAAATAAAACTACATTAAGGCTTCGGAATTAACTTTCTTAGGACAGTCAAGAGATAAATTTGACACCGCATTAACCAGACCTTCCACCTTCAAACTGAACTAACCCCAGTGATACAAAAATATATCTAGGATATACCCGTACTTTTCGGACTATAAACTGCACCCCTATATAAGCCGCATCTGCTTTATTTTCCAAAACCCGATAATAAAACAATACATAGGCTGCACCTTTGTATAGACCGCAGAACTCTTGACAGTGTTTTTTAACACGGCAGCAACTTTGCTGTTTATAACGGAACAGTGCATAGCGGCACTGTTTGTATTAACCGACGCTTTTTAACCTAGTGCCTAACAGAACAGTACTGTTAGTCATTTTTTCGTTTTTCCTTTCACCGCTAGAGGCGCACTAACCGGAGATTCTGGTTAATGCGCGTTAGCGGTGAAAGAAAAAGCCACAGAATAGTCACACCCTCATATAAGCCGCATGGCTCAAATCATCAGAAAGAAGTAGCGGCTAATAGTCCGAAACGTACGGTAGATATATTTATAACTGTGCCTCTAGAGCTCTTAGCACTAGTAAGGTGACTATGCCAATGATACAACGAAATAGGAGCTATGAGTAACAACAATACAGGATGAATTGTAGTGCATGCAATGTAGGAAAATAGAACAGCGGACATCGAGAAAAACGGCAGCAGTGCGAGCGTGACGAACAAGGCTAGCGCTACAATGGCACAACACCAATGTTACCAGAAGGAGTCGATGAATATTTCTCTCCATCCTGTCTTTCAACCAGGTTCTGAGACCATGAATTAGCCTCAGGACCAACCGCTTCTTGCTTAAAATTGTAGGGAGGGTAATAATTGTCACCCTTGAAATAATTTTGGTAGGAATTCCTCGGTTGACTGTATTCATTGGAAGGCCAACCGGCATGCATGGCCCTATACCAACTAGGAGGATCAGTTCTGGTCTCATGCAAGGGTCTTCTGTAGTTATTCTTGTAGTTGTCTCCATCATACCAATACTTGTCTCCTCTATAGAATGAGTTATCTTGCCCATAGAGAGGTTTAACTGGTGCCAGATGCAGTCTATTCTTGTGTTGATCACCAGAAAAAAATGTCTGGTCATCTCTTAGATTTTTCTCTGGTGTATCAACTGTTTGTTTCATCTTTAAGCTATCAGACAAGTAATCTTCAGGATTCAGAGCTGACCTATTAACAGTAGCCTTACTATTACCTTTAAGAGCAGCCTTCAGAGCATTGATGTCTCCCACGTTCGACCAATCAGACTCCTCATCTACAACAGCAGTATAAATTACTCATCACGGCGTTGTCGAGATGTATACACCATTGGTAACATAGCAGCAAACTCTACAACGATTAATTTTATAATAATAGAAAATACTTTGCTCCAATGTACCATGATTGCTTAAAACAAGAATGTACTTTTTATGCTAATAAAAGTCATAAAATATTGGTTTCACACGGGTAGCAGCTATTCAGATTATCATTATAATATATATAGTAATATTATTATTATAATAACATATCATAACGAAGTAACCCAAATTATTTACATAAAGCTTTTATAGGAATATGGTGCTATCTAAATAATGCAATAGTCAAATATACCGGTGGTTGAACTTTTATGTGAACTTTCATGTGAACTCTGGTAGCAGCTATTCATATATATCTAAATATCAGGATAATGTCACCAAAATTATTTACTTAAAGCTTTTATATGAATATGGTGTGATCTAAATAATGCAATAGTTAAATGGCGTCGACTATAAGACTAGAAGACAACGGTTTAAACCAGTTTTCAACAAATAATTTTGAAGAAAAGTTATAACTCTGTTTTAATTCCCTGTATCCTCACTAAAGATGGCCGACTAAAGCCAACAAAACAAGATCTCTCCAGCCATGTACTATCCAAATAAAAGAAACTTGAAACGTGTTAAAAACTAAAACCTTAATCTTGGTATTTAACACCCTGAAAATAAATAAAGAAATATTATATTTCAGCATATCTTATTACAATAAATGATCTTTCCAAATTTTTGCATCTTCTTACTCTGCCTATATTAAATGTTTATATTATGTCAATTACAGGTTTGACGATCTTTCATGGTTTGTGTCTCAGATTTTACATGACAGTTGCAAGTTTTAAATCTATTTCAACTTATGTGATATAAACAAATCGCATACCTTTAGCAATTTTGAAAATATCATTGCTAGCTGCTTTAACAATCTTCCACCTAAAATCCGATATCTCATCAGAGAAAGACATTTTAAATGCAGTATGTCAAACCATATATTTGATCTTATTGGTTAATTGTCAAAATTTTTTTGTTTTAGGATTCTTTCAAAGAAATATTTTTGTTTGAAATGAAATTATTATCAATAAAGTATATATATACCTATTAAAATATAAATATAATATATACCGGTAGTTGGTAAAGCACACTATTCCTTTAGATAAAACACTTTATATATATTTATATTGTAAAGGTCTGGCCCCGGTAGCTGAGCCAGCTTTACTTCCCTAGCAAGGCAGTGCAGTCTGAACACTGGGCCTTCCCCTCGTCGGCCTGCCTGACACACCTAGTGGTCGGATCAGGCCGCGGCGGGCTGTCCTCAGTTCAGGCTCACTTGGAAGGCTAGCACGGCCTGCTCTCTGAGACCCTATCTTGGCTAATTTAGGTCCCGGCTAGCTTACTGGAGGGCCTGATCTCCAATGCTATCGCATTTCTGATCAGGTCCGATCGTAACGCAGCCAACCCCTAGCCTTCCTTAGGTGTCTCCCTAAAGCAGTTCGTGTTTGAAGCCAGATCAGTTCTGGCAGAAGGATCCTTATTCAGCCAACCAGGCAGGCATCAAACGCAGACAGTTTGTAAGAATAAGTATATAGTGTATTTAACATATCTCAGCACATGTACAACTCTGTCTTGACAGTATCAAATCCGTAAGAAGAATCCCAAAGAGTTGGCCTATGCCTTCTCCTTTTATACTATTTGCTCCGCCCACAATTATATAACATTCATTGTTTCACATCAGGCCTGTGAGGCAGGCCCAGACAATAGGCATAATGGGGTGCTAGCAGGCCTGTGAAGCAGGCCCAAAAATGTAGTATTATATAACAGTAGAAATAGAAATAGGTTAAGACATATACAACAGGTTATGGTCAACAGTTAACAGGTTAAGAAATATACATTAGTGACTAGGCATAATGTTAACAGGTTAAGAAATATACATAAGTGACTAGGTTTAGAATAGTCCCGTCCTCCACAATATATATATATATGCTGTCAGCAAGCATGAAATTAGTAATTAAGTGTTCTATCTAAAGTAATAGTGTGCAACCGTAAAGATGAGCCTACAAAAAACTTTAGTAGATTTTATCAAAAAGTATTTGTACTTTTCTGATCTTTGCAATTGTTTTGGATGTTTGAGATGATCTGACTGCCGACATGTTTCAAGAATAAAAGCAACCAAACTTGATCATGGTTAAGGAGAGTATGTGCGAAATGACATCACTAGTTGCTATTGATGCCATAGTTGATATCGGCTATTGTGTTCGAGTTGCGACATTACATGTCTTTATTCCGTAGGTCGTGTTGCCAAAATGCAACTATAGATGTCATAATGTTACTTTCGCTTGAATCTCAGCATTTTTACCACAATCAAGGATTGTTGATTCTAATCTTGAAACATCCTGGCAGTGAGATCACATCAAACATCAAAAACAATCGCAAATGATAGAAAAATATGGATACTGTTGATAAATTATATTAAGATTTTGTGTAAGTACATCTTTAACTTGTTCTGATTTCCTTATTGAGCACTCTGCTCGGATTGTTCGTTTTAATTCATTCATTTATATATAGATATATATTAATATATATAAATATATATATATAAATATATATATACATTGTTAATATATATATATACATTGTAAATATATATATTTATATATATAAATAAGAAATGAGCAAACAGGGAGGGAGAAGTGAGTACCATTGCTGCAGTGCTCATCCGAGGCATCTGGGCACTGTGGAGTTCCATCACATACATCATAAATAGCGATGCAATCGGGCTGCCCGTATTTGGCATCCCCATTGGTACACTCAAACTGAAGGCCTTCCAGACAATCCTGCCCTGTAAATTAATTACATATCCTGGTTGGTTAGTTAAAAAGTTAACTAGTTACTAACTAGTTAAACAGTTGTTAAATAAGAATCTTTCAACTTTTCTTATGGAGACTCGATAAAGATTTATGCATTTTCATAGCAGCAGAAACTTTGCTTTTTATTAATTCTGAAACTAAAATTGGACAGCTCAAAAGTAAGGCTAGGCACAGCCGACTACGCCTGCTTACTCAAATACTTTGTAGAAATGAAGAAAATATTAGGACTGTGTTACTGCTTATATGTCAGTGGGCCAGTGAAAGGTTCACGCATTTTGACATAAAAATATTTAAATCCGTTTATATTAAGGTAATTACAACTTAGCAATAATAATGTTGGTGGAATTTTAAATCTTGCCTCGTTTAGTTGACCCAGTGCCAAATTACTGACTAGCGTATTCATTATTAGTCATAAACAAAATCCTAGAAATATATTTAACAGAAACACTATAACATTTGTTCAAAACAAATGGCACCACAAAAAATGTTATTCTACAAGTAAACCAGTCTAAGAAAAATGATAAGTTTTTTCTGTTTGCATGTCACTTTTTTACTTTAAAAACTAACAGGAAATTAAGGAGTAACTTGCTACTTGCAAAAAGAAAAAGAGTACTCACTGCAGACTCCGTTCTTAGGATGAAATCCTTCTTTACATCTGCAAAACCCTGTACTGGAGCATTCGGTATTGTCTGTCACACATTTGTCTACTCCTGGACGACATCCATCCAACAGGTGTTCTACAGCCAAAGCAATCAACTCTAGTAAGAAGACAAAGATGAGGAGAAATGTTATTCCGCTTATTCTATCACATACCTAACCAGTAAAATGTAGGCTACATGCTAGCTATTTCCATTGAGTTTGAAGAAACTACAGGGCTTCGCTAACTTCATAATGAAAATCCTTCCTGTTTGAAAGTTTTTTGATTACAACATTTTTATTTACTATCAAAAGTTCGTCAAGATTACTATTGTTACAGACCTACCAGCCTTCAACAGCAAATAAGATGAAATAGGAGTAAAACTGCATACAGAATCCAACAGACCCTTATAGTCAGCTTACGAATAAGAATAATAAAAAAATAACTGCTTATGTGTGTAGAATCTCTTGTTAATTTGTTGCATAATTTGAGACCATTTGATTGAACCATATAGATGATTGTTGCTACAAAATCTTGCGTATGTATTCCACAGAACGAAGAGTAATTCTGTGATAATTAAATTAATAATATTTGCTACGGACATTCTGCTAACACACTATGCTCATATAAACTAGACTTTGTCTTTCTGGTGCCACAATTTGCATACGATGTTATAATATGACATGTCCCTACCTCCATGACTGAGAATGTTTTAACCATATATTTGAGATGAAATGCGTGATAATGCTTCGATCAAGTCGTTGAGGTGAAATAAGTGAGGATGTTTTAACCAATTTTTGAAGATGAAATAAGTGCGCAGCCATTTAGGGAGCATTTTGAGCTTTACAACTCGCCACACACATATCTTGAGTAGAATGTACAAATATTTTTTATATATTTTTTATAAAATATAAAGTCATAAAAATATAAAAAAATAAGACTGCTATGAAGATGCTCCAACAAAAAGTGAAACATTTAAGTTTGAAAACTGCGTTACTTCTAAATTTTAATACATGATTGACTTTATACTATCCATATTTTATGTCTGATTTAATGAGACCAGCAATATGCTTACTAAGCATAAAAATATATGGAGACAAACTGTTCTCGAAGAGTTTGTTGATAAACATACGTTGCTTTGGAGGAATATTGGTTGTGGAAACTGGAGCAGTTTTACGGGTAGTTTCCAATACATCCGCCTCACTAGAGATCTCTTTGGCTATTATGCTCACTGAATAGCCATTGTGCTGGTCAAACTTACACTTGCTTGGTGTGCCGCAGTCAAACAAGTAACAACCAGCTTTCTACAGAACATGACTTTGAAAATCTAAACAACAAATTTCCAGCATTGCCCTCTTGATAGAACATGTTTAACATGTCTGGTGCAATATTTACAACTGAAGAAAATGGACCAGTAAACACATACTAAAACACTTCACTACAAAATGCTTTTTCAATTTAACTAGTTAGGCATAACTATACAATTTTTTGTTAAATTCAAGAAATTAAAAGAATCACACATTTGGAAACATGAAAGATTTTGGGTTCCAAGACAAATGAGCAGCATTATGAAAACAAATCTATAGTTAATAGCCATTTGAGAAATGTCAGGCATACAACTAGTTAACCCATTGATTCTTAGATTAAATGCTTTGCAAAAAAAACTTATAACTTGGCAATTTTGGATGAGTATCAATTAAAATCGTAAAAAAATTTAAATTTAAATGCTAGAAGCTGCCATCTGACTGTGCTGAATAATTCAGCATACGAACAGCTTTTATGTTTAGGCCTACGTAGGTATTATCACCATATTTTGCTTGTTTGATATTCTCAATCATTAGAATGCAAGTAAAAAAGCTTATACAACTTTAATAATATATAAACCTCACTGCTATGCAACAAAGCATTTCACATACCTTATCAGCAGAATAAATCGCCACATTACAACCTTTGTGTTGTTTATAACAACATTCAAATTCACATTCGAAACGACTTGTAGCATTTGGCTTTAACATAAACTTAGCACCAGCGGCTACCGATTCGTTCACCATGATGATTGTGCCAGGCAATACCTCTGGCATCGGACAATTCTCCAATTCAAATAGCTTAGACCAAGCCTGAGCCGTATCAACATTGTTACCGAATATGCTACTTATATCACTGTCTCCTATGACAGAAACTAGTAGCCCAGTTAATAAATACGGCATGAAAGCCGAGCCAAATACGTGAATAACAAACATAGTCGTACTTTCATAATATTCTCATACACAGTGAATTTTAGTATTCTAGTACACAAAGGTAAATTTTAGTAATCTAGCACACAAATACTTTTGTAAATATGCTATTTTTTTCTAACAGCTGTCGTTTTATCAAACCGGAAGCCATTTAATGGTAGCTACGGATCGGAAAATGCTACAAAGCTGTAAATGAGGGCCGATATCTCAATATTAACGAGCTTGGAATTTGTGCTACATTATTACCCTCCCCGATTTATTTGATATCGCTGATTGTGATTGGTCGGGTAAGACGTGACTCAACACTCGTAAAGTTACATATTATTTTGTGATGTTATGTTGAAATAATATTTTTTAAAATAATTTTTTTTTTTTTTTTTTTTTTTTATAAACAATTGTATGGTAAAGGTAAATCGTCACTCCGATTTCGTGAGCGGTACAGTACATGTATACAAATGCACGTGCTTTTGAAAGGATTTTTCATTCTCTAGTTTGACTTTCATCAGAAGCCAGACTAATATGGCTAGCGCTCGATCACCACCTGCAGCTACAGCTGTGAGCTTCACGGAAAATAAGAACAACGGAACTGATTTGTCTGTTGAGGATGTAAAACAACAAGAGCAAAAAACCAAATTTCTGACAATGAAATACGGACAGAATCAAATCAGACTTATACAAAAAAGATTAAAGATAGAATTCTGGATAGACGCTGAACTCAAGACTCTATATTCAATAGATGTGAGTACTTCGCAGATACATATTAATCCTTTTTTATGTATATATATAGAGTATTTAAGATTTTATATTCAACAGGTAAAAGTACCTCAGAGACCCATGTTAGCTACTTTTATGCATATATAGCAAGTTTGCTTAGCCTTGCTCTTACAAGAGTGAGTGAACATGCATTTTTGATCATTGCAGAATTTTGCACTACCTACACCTACTACCTACATAAACCTAGTTCACACCCTTTGCTAGCAGCAATTCAAGGGTCACATTTTTAGGCAACTAAGCTTATGTAATAGACATTTAAGCAGAGTTTTTAAGTTTGGTTTAGTGCGCTCTCATTTGCCTGACAACATGCTACAACACTATTGCTACACAGATTTATAGGTTGATAGAAAAAATACTAAGTTGGTAAATGAATGCTACAGTTTTCAAACAGCAAAAATGCAAATAAATTTTATATGGTAATATTAGAAATAAAATAGCCAGTCTTGAAGGATGGTGGGACATGACAACTTACACCCAAGCACTTACACTCATTACCTACTACAGAAGCTTTACAGTCTAGTAAAATGATTTATTAAGAATGTGGGAATGGCTATTTGCTAAAAGATAAGTTTTAATATAAAATGTAAAATAAAATATACCGTAAACCTATATATAATATAATATATAACAATATATATTATTATTACCCATAATATGTACTGTAAACCTCTAACTCAATACCACCTTTATTTGAACAGTTAAAAATAGTGTTCTAATTGAACGCCATGGCGTTCAATTAGAGGTTTTAGAGTAGTTGTTGATGTGACAATCATGAGGAGTAGTCTGAGCTGCTACTGGGACTACAGCAATACCTTGAGAGACGAGCTTATGTGTTCCCAGATCAAGCTCGTATCTCACTTGTTATGTACAATATTGTATAGGGTTCTTACCTTCGAGATAGGCGGGAGCGGGTAGTGGCGTTGTGAGAGAGTCATGGCGGCAACACACCTGGTATGCTACACTTTTGTTTTAGGGCTACGTAATATAAACTTTAAATTTGACTTATACTCATATAGCTTACTATGCATACACTGAACTGTAAGATTTAATCTTACAGTAAATTTAATTCCAATTTTGTTTGCATTTTTTATTTTTCTCTTCCGGTATAGATCTTTTTGCCTCGCTTTCACCTTGACTTTTAGCCAACTTGAACTCCTTTTTTATCCAATGAGAAAGACCGAGCTATGCTGTTCTCATAAGTGGCCACCTAGCGGCCCCATCGTAAACTGTCGGTAAATTTTCTTCGCATCTCAAAATTTTCAAAATCTCAATGTACTATACGTTGAAAATCGACTAGTAGCGACTTTTATAGCTTCGTTATACCAAAGTACTTTGCCTTTAGTTACCTTTGGTTGACTTTGGCCTATCTAGCACATGAGAGACACCGAAATGCTTCGGTTTCGCACACAAATAATGAATCTGATTAAAGAATGGTGTTTGCCAATCCAAGCAATCAAACGCCATTTAACATGATCACACGCTTCACTTAAACAGTTGAGCCGACTCCTTATAGGTGGGCCAACAGATTGATGGCTTTCAACCAGTTATCTGATGCTAAACACACACTTAAATCAATAAGCACCTTGTCTTACATGCCATCTTTATTCTCATTGTGTGACATTTGCACCCAAAGAAATCGTGCTAATTGCCATCAACTAGTTGGTTAATTGCCTGCTCTGATAACATGTGTTGTTTATCTTATATGTCCATAATCTTCTGTATCCATCATCAGTGATACATAAAGACTCGCAGACAAAACATTCTACCTGAGGGGAAGGGTTCTACCTGAGGGGAAGGGTTCTACCTGAGGGGGAGGGTTCCACCTGAGGGGAGGGTTCTACCTGAGGGAGGAGGATTCTGCTGAGAAACATTTTGCCAAGTTTACTGGGGTTATGACAAGTTTCAAGGTGATTTTTCAATTTTTTGTCTCTGCAATGATTACGCCTCTGTCTCTAAGAACCTCTAGGCTATGTAGCGCTGTAATTATCTTGAAAGGTAATATAGACCAAATAGAGATTTTAACACTTTTAGTCAGAGGCGATTTTGGCTAAAAAATTAATTTGGTACTCTATTTATTACTAAAAGAGTGTTTGCAGATTCCTTATGTCTACCCTAGAGCCGACAAAATATCGATCATAGAATAGGGTACGCGAGAAGCGTTCCTTAAGTCATGTTTAGGTTCATAACCTTTGAGATGTCTTCCACATTTCGATTTCAACAATATCGGGCCGACCTACAGCAAATACTCAATCGGATATCTGCAAACGGATTTGATAAAATGTTTTTAGTATATACCAAGTATTTTTTAAGGTTTGTTATTGCTTGGTTATCATAGCCTGAAATAATGAAAGTATTTATGCCTATAAGGTTCTCAAGCTATGGTTTTAATCACGCATCATCATGCACGCCCAGATTCACTGTCGATAAATCTTCCGGATTTGGCTATCGTGTAGGCCACCTTGTGATCTCAAATCAAAACACAAAGTACCGTATCGTTCCTAAAATTGCAAATGGAGCGTGATTAAAATTCAACAGTCTCACGGGTACCCAATCGCATACCCCATGCACGTAGGAAATGCAAAAACACCCTATGAACTCATGTGCTAATAATCATAAAACGATGCTATCATTGTGCTTGTCATCTTGTGAGTTTCCTGATGAATACAAGCATTTCATTGTCTTTCTTAACTGTTGTAGACCAAGATAAACTCGAGATTTATTTAAATGGGTGCATAGGATATACCCCTGTGTTATTGGCAGCGTTATTGGCAGTATTTACTACCATTAGTTGGTGAACTAAAATGTATCAAAGCCCCACCCTTGCTGGGTGGTGTATTTTAGGTTTATTGTACTAATTCCATCTCACATTACGCTGTGCAAATATCTGTTTGAGCAAAGCAGCTCTTTGTTGTCATATTCTCGTACTTGTCGGGCCGCTGTCAGGGTAAGTTATTGTGTCTCGCATTGTCAGCAGCTAATTGCTAGTTGCGGTCGGCGTTATTTTACCTGTTGTGCACCTGTCGAGGGGTCCTCCCATTTACTCTTGTTTGATTGTTGATTAAACTGGGAACCCCGCAATGTTTGCAGAGAATTTTTATCAGACCTCTTAGATTGTTGAATAGAGCCGAGACAGGCTCCATTTGCAACACTGGGTTTGGGATTAGCAGTGATTAGATATGAGTTACAGCTGTGGCTTGGCAAGATACCAGGCAAGTGTCTTCTAGTCACAGCTAGTAAAAGGTTGAGAACAGCTGTGGCCTACCGATCTAAAGTGATTGACCGGCAAACATCAGGTTGCAGCTGCAATTCCTAAAAGGCTACCAGTAACAGAAATGGTATCCAACCTTAAAGGTTTACTTGCAACAAAATTCACATCACAGTTATTTGGTATCAAAAGATTCACCATGTCTTACTCTGCTGCGATGTAGGTGCAAAATATGTGGAAAAGTGATTACAAGCTCTTATAAGCTCAAAAACGAACAGACAATCGCAGCCATCACAAAAACGCCGTAGTTTGAAATCTCTTTATTTCGATTACTTACTCGAACATTGTGATTATTGTTTTGACACGTGATGTTATCACATGAAATTAAAGGCCAATAAAAGGCTCAATTTAAAACGTCTCGTAGCACTAGTTTATGACAGACACTGCGGGTTCTACAAAAAACCCCGTATCAAATATAGATGCTCGCTACTTTACAGTTTTGTTTCAGCTTGGTCTAATCATCTAGCCGTAATCTGATCATGTGACCCATACTTCCTGCCAAATGGCGCGAAAAAATTTTTGCAGTATTTTTCGACTATCACTGGTGACTAACAGGCTCCTCTTGTTTATCAGAAGATGATATGCATTCCTTCGAGCTAAGGTTAAAAGATTAAACTAATTTTACGGTAGGTTTTGAGATATCAGTGCTCAAAGTGACAGCATTACAATGATGGTGAAATAGACGTGTACGGACAATAGACATGGTTTTATTGAATGTGTGAAGTATATTTATGAAAATATTTCAAGGAATGAGGTTGCATGAAAGTGTAAACAGAAGCCATCGTGTTCAACTACATCCCGTTTGAGCCGATTTGGAAAGGGATTCCAATCTATGACATTTTCTTGATGGCAGCGATTAACTGTTCGTTTTTTAGCTTTTAAGAGCTTGTAATCACATTTCCACATATTTTGCACCTATAACACAGCAGAGTAATACATGGTGAGTATTTTGATACCAAATAACTGTAATGTGAATTTTGTTGCAAGTCAACCTTTAAAGATCGACTTTCACAAAATTGTAGTAGATTTTATCAGAAAGTGTCGGTATTTTTCTATCATTAGCAATTGTTTTTAATGTTTGAGCTGATCTGACCACCAGAATGTTTCAAGATTGAAATCGACAAAACTTGATCATCCCTGTTAAAACTTTGAAGAAAATACTTGCAAAATGACATTTTAACCGTCATCAAGTTTTGTCAATTTTAATCTTGAAACATCTTGGCAGTCAAAGCACCTCAAACATCAATAACAATCGCAAGTGATAAACAAATATTGACACATTCTGATATAATTAACTTATGATATAATTAATTCGTATATAATTAACTAAAACTTTAGGTAAATTCATCCTTAACGCCATTATGTGGTGGCTGAAGCTACCCAATGGTGATTTGATCCTCATAAGAATGTGTCTTGATGGCAACTCTTGAATCCGGCCTTCCTGTTTCACCCCTACTGTCCTCACTATCAAAAAATTGTTCAATTTTATTGAACGGTCTCATTTACTTTACACGCAATAATAAAACTATCGACTTTTGCAGCAACTGCTGTGCATGAGCTGGTGTAACACTGATCAAAATACTATAACTCTGTTGGGTTTGGCTGGAATTTGGATTTATATCTAGGAATAATTGCTTACAAATTGGTGCCAAGACTTCTTCCTGACGGCACTGTTGAAGTTGTCCTTGATAAACTGACCTTAATATATCAATCCACAAAGTATTCATAGCTCTGCAAAGCAATTCATATGAAAATTTAAAAATGTGTTTTAAATAATTAAATTGACAAAATAAAAATTTGTAATTAATGCCATCGACCTTGACGCAGCTCTGTAGCCTTGCAGCTATAATATTTTGGTGCTTATTATTAATGCTTAGAGTGAGATCTGATGAAGTTGATTACGAAGCTAATAATAATAATAAGAGTAATGCTATGAAACAAGCCTGCCATGGATAACTTTAAAATAAATAAAAAAATATAAACAATGATGTCCTAGCAACACTTTCATTACTGCGCTAAAATCGCTATGTTGACCAAATTAATTCAAATCGATTTCCAGAATTCGATATACCGCTAGTGTTTATGCAATATCTCGAGAACTACTGCAGATATTGTTTTACTGTAAATTTCATATTATTCAGAACAAAGGTTTCTCCATGATAAGTTCAAAATCTCTAGTGAATCCCACTCTCGAACAAATCTCTTACGCTTCCTTTTCATTGAACGAGCGCGGTGAATATTTTATTGTCGTGACGATTGGGATCTGGTTTGACCATTTTGAAAAATAAGTAGAAATGGAATTGCTTAGCCAAAAGATTTTCGATTGGTCGCACGTAATTGGCAACAAGGTTGTTTTGTTGGAGACAAATTTTGATTGGTCTAGCTAATGTGTGGGCTTCGTAATGAAAAGAAAATTGAAATTTTATTGAATAGCCGATACATCGGCTTGCGGTCTGTACTGCTATTACTGCGATAGCCGATACATCGGCTTATGGTAGCGAAAGAGTTAAGATGTACCTTCTAGAAGAGGTCTCTAATTTTATCCACATTCAGTAGCTTACTGACTGGGTATATGGTTTTTGCCACGTGTGCTCCAGATGTTCCATATATTGCTAATTCAAAAAGTAAAACAGAGGTTAAAAGCTTGCTAAAAATATCAATCTTTCTAATTTCGATTGTTGTAATTAAATACTCGGAATCGCTTCCTCCAGTCACCTTTTTGCAAATTTCACTTTCACATGCTACTGAAGATGCCTTTTTGCCGCTGCCTACGCAATGTTTAATGTACAAGAAAATTATAAAAACAGACTGTCTTAAATTTTTCTTAAGTGTAATGTAGCTAAAATTAGCAAGTCCTGTCACATTGTTTTGCCTTATTAATAATATTTAAACAATTTTAATAAGAAGAAAACTAAAATTTACATATTAAAAAACTATTGCAATAATGTCTTTTGCAATAGTAGGCAAAGTAGTGAATTTGAAATTTTTAGTCAAGTTTACCAGAAAACAGTTTATTAAATTAGGCCTATGCTATTTAAGGTTATAGGCGGGTCCACGTGACAAAATATCTATCATAGTATTTGGTATAGGAGCAGCATTTATTCAGACCTCCCGCTGCTTTCAGCGATTTGTGACTAACGCCGTATCAGAGCTATTCATGACCCGTAAATGAACACCTTTTAGAATACACCGACTACCTTTGTAATGAATTATAACAACACACGATTCAGTTATAACCATACACAAGCATACAGATCACAATTCAAAAGACTGCGTCATACTCCAGTCAAATCTACTTACTTAGACAAACATAAAATAAACAGTCACCTGTTATGCAATTGAAAGTTGGAATTTGGTGTTGTGGAAGCTCTCTTGTTTGCTGCCACTTTTATTACATGGTAATTGACATGATTTGGAAGCATTTCTTGCATAGTACAGTGGAACTATGATTCAATCCAAACTTTATCATGACTGTCTGGAAATTATCAAGCCAGTTTAATTGCTTATGCCTGGAACTTCGACTGACAAATATCTGAGAATGAAATGCTGGTTTGATTTCAGTCCATGTTCCTATTCACATGAGTTGTCTAATTCCTCAGTACACCACTAGCTGTACACCAGTACACCACTAGCCTGAGATCATGCAATGGTAAGAGGAGATATAGGAACTGATTTACTCTTGAGCTGAATAAAACATGCTTTGGTATTTCCTATTTGTAGATGGTAAAAGTTATGGTGGGTGTATGACTTTCAGGTCCAATTGAGTTGACCTCCTAATTTCATGAGGAACACTATAGTTTTTGAATGAATTGAAGTACACGAAGGTATGCTATACCAGGCTCATATAGAGTCCATTGACATGGAATGAGTGCAAGGATGGTGATGCATTATTAACAGTCATAGTCTGAGATCTTGTTTAATGTTTTTAGTCTACAGTAGTTGAAACTTTATTTTATAAAAACGCGCTCAGTGTAGGTATGTTAAAATCTTTTAATGGCTGCCTCTACAGTTCATTGCTAAGATACAGTCATACCTCGACATACGAGCTTAATGCGTTTCGGAACTTGTGTGTTAATATTGTCGTATCTTGAAGCGATATTTTTTATATAAACTAACTAAATACAAATTAATTTGTTCCCATATTATGACACACTACATAAAAAAGGATATTACAATGGAAGAACACGTTTTTAATTGTTGTAATTCACTATCTACGCTTACAAAGTAACAATTACCTAGTTAGTGGTTATGATCTGCAATAAAACGTAACATTAATATGTACTACATGCAGTACGTACCATGTATGTACAGTGCTGTATGGAATTCTTACCTTCGAGACAGACTTACTAGCTGATGGCTGTATGAGAGAGACGCGACGGCAACATGTTATGTACACTAGACTTGTGGCGCTACCCAACATAACATAAACTTGAATTTAAGTTAAATGAAATTGACTAAACAAACACCTGAAGCTATTTTTCAATCTTTTACTAAACTCTAACTTTGTGTTCGTTTTAATTTTTTGACTTCTTTTTTCCAGCTGGTCGCTTTTTGCCGGCTTTTTTAAAACTTTTTGCAATCTGATTCGACAAGAAAGATCAAGCGATGCTGTTTGAAAGCGCCCTGTCCCATACTCGGCCGCTTAGTGGAGTCATTAAAGACCACCTCGTACGCTCGCATCTTAAAGTTGCCTCATATATCAAGGCAGAAACTTCCTTGACATTTTGATTGTGTCTCAATTTTCTTGTATGTTGAGCACTCTTTTGTCAATGACTGTATATATCAATCGCATATTCCTGAAAACGCATGCAGAAAACAACTTCAAGACCATGGATACATTTAGTATTAATAACTCTTATCACGTATCTGCTTCTGCAAATAGATATTTTCGGATACTTACCGCGCGTACCTCCTAAGTTACTAGTAGGGTATCTAAAAGTGTCCAGAAAGTTCTAGATTTGCTGGTAATGCTGAAATTTTATCTGTACTAACTACATGTGATGTAATACTACACAAAACTTACTTAATCTAGTTTGGGACTTTTGACTATAATGGGCAGTGACTACAATTTTTTGTTTGTACTATGTAAGACCTTCAAATGCTTCGGATGAATCAGCCATTCACAAAAGGAACCAAAAAGTAAGTAGCCTTTGGTGATTGCAAGTTGTCAATTTATTACAGCTGGTAGCTGTTTTGTTGTTCAATAATGTGATCACTAATGTCATGAAAAACTTTTCTCTATCTTATCACTTATCATGTCTTGCAATATTTATAGTAGTAACTGTCACGCCTTGCGTAATAGTCACAGCTGTTCTATGTACAGTAGACGCTCCTATAATGTATACCTTCTAAACTTAAATTCGAGATAGCATAAAAAAATTATGCGAATTTTTTGCTTCATAACACTTAATGAATTCCATATAACGTACGATGTCAAGTAGGGGCAACTTCTCAAATTTGATGTGAATGGTAACATATCTCGCTGCACTTGTGAGAAAAGCGGCGTTCGTATGGCGTTACATCTATTATATATACAACTTCCTTGACATTTCATTTCGTCGTGATTGATCATGAGATGTGTCGACGATACAGAAAATAGGTAACTGTGCAATTGTTCATAAATAAAGGCGATCGATTTGTGCTGGTGCTACACCGTCGATCTACCAATTTGAATGTCATGAGTTGGGAGTATCGCCAAAAGTTATTAAATTTATCTTAACCTTGACTCCCTGGATACAGATGGACGACAAACAGGTAGACACCGCCCTTTTTATAGTAAAATATATTTTTGTTTTGCTTTATTGTGGACGTATAATTTATTTGTTATTAGTTTTACTTTCCAGAATAGACTTTACTGTCTAGGACAAATGAACAAATGGTTTTAAAAATGGATGTCGATTATATGTGTTTTCAATCAACGTATTGTAAAATTACCGCAATCATTGTCAATAAAACTAGTAAAATTGATCAGAAAAAGGAGGCTAGTTGTTGATACAAACTAATATTATTACAGTTACGATACAGACAAGATAAAAAGTCAAGTCTAGTCTGGTTTTTTCTTTTTGTATGGTCAAAGGGTTGAGTTTGAAAAGATCTTGGAACGGATTAGGCAATTTACATGTATTTACTGTTCATATGAGGTAAAGTACTTACAACGTAAATGTTATCGGAACGGATTATTTACGTTGTAGGAGCCTCTACTGTACAATGCATAAACCCTACTTCTTACACTGAGCAAGTCTTCAGTAAATAATTTATTGATTTATCAGCTGATAAAATTCCTGAGATGAAAGGAAAGTTTCTAGTGATTCAGCAAAATGAATGTCAGAAAGTAGCTAGTACAGTCAAACTTCTATAGCAGTGGTAGGTAGCTAGTACAGTCAAACCTCTATAGCAGGGGTAGGTAGCTAGTACAGTCAAACCTCTATAGCAGGGGTAGGTAGCTAGTACAGTCAAACCTCTATTAATAGCAGTAGTGGGTAGCTGGTAGAGTCAAACCTCTATAGAAGTGGTAGGTAGCTAGTACAGTCTAACTTCTATAGCAGTGGTTCTTAACTTTTCCGCTATCAAAAACCAATGTATCGGCTTTTGCAGTAATAGAAGTACAGTCCATAAGCCGATGTATCGGCTTACCGACTGTACTTCTATTACATGAGCCAATGTATCGGCTTGTCAATATGGTTTCACTTTTCTTTTCATTACGAAGCCTACACATTAGCTCGACAAATCAAATTTTGTCTCCAATGAAACAACCTTGTTGCTAATCATATGCAACCAATCAAAAAAATTTTTGCTCAGCAATTCCATTTCTAATCAATTTTTAAAATGGCAAAACCAAACCGCTTTTTTCATGGCAAGAATAAACTCAGTGTTTTTCAACACAAAGGAAGCGCCAGAACTTTTGCGAGGGTGGGATTCACTAAACAATTTTTTACTTATGTTGTAGGGAATTTTGTTTTGAATATGATGCGTTTTACACTAAAACAATATCTGCATTGATTCTCGATATATTGCGTAAATACTAGCGGTATATCGATTTTCAAAAATCTGTTGGAATTAATTTAGTCAGAATAGTGAATTTGATGCGGTAGTGAAAGAGTTAACCTTGTTGGAGGTACTGAACTTCCTTTTTCAGGTTTTTTGTTTGCACTTTTACCGAATCAATCTTTATTGAAACATAAAATAGGATTATTTTCACATTTAAGACGTAATTATATGGTTTACTGGTACACAATATGACCTGCAGTAACCTCACTGTGTTCAAAGAACAACACCAATACAATGCATGAACTTACAACAACTTACATATCTCTTCTTAAAGACACGACCTCCCCAATCAGCGTGACTTCTGCTGTTGCCTTTGAGAAGCATTGTATGTGTCTTGACCTCCACCGGACTCAAGCTCTAAAATTTTATTCGTTTTTATTTCTTGCTTGTAACATTTTTACTCAAAGTTTTCATTATATATGACCAATAATATGTCTAGAAAGGGGAAATAATTTTTATCGACTAATTTTGTTTGAAAATCAAATCTTAAAATTATCAATTTGTGTGTTACATGACAGAGCGCTCAAGCGTAGCTTTTGGTAAAGTCTGGTTCCCATATGCGTCACAAAGCACAGTGACTGCACCGCAGGCTATTAGCGGTGAAATGGGAACCTATGCGCCGAGGACCGCCGAGGACCGCCGGTAGTTGCCGGCGGCATCGCAATAGTTTAGCGCTGTTCAATTTTTGCAAAAGGCCGCAGGCAAAACCTTCTCGAAATGCACTGTACAGGTGAAGGTCACCATTATAGAAACGACATGGCGAGCGAACATTTTATTTGATTCCGCGATTATGTTTAGCGATGCAGCTTTTATGTGAACAGATGCTGCCGAGCCTAGCGTCGCAAGCGTTTTGCTGAGCAAGTTGGTACGCTGGTGTGGCTGCTTCTGCCTATAAATATACATCTATTAAGCAGTTTTTTTATAACATCTGATCACGCTTTGTCATGCTTTTACTTTATGTAGGAAAGCTCTGGAGAGACATATCCTTGCGATGTTGACTTAGATGAAATCCTGGAGCTGGAAGATAGAGAAGAGAGGAAACAGTTTCTACTCGTAAGTGCGTTGGGAATTCTTTCAATCGCTAAAGAATGTGATCTCGTTGTAGCCTGCAGCATGTTTACAGCCTTTTTTAAATTAATTGGATGGGAAATGACAAATGATAACAGGCTGGACATGGTTTTTTCCCTTTGTCATAAGGAAGGCTTGTGGTTTTGTGTTCCAAAAATGTTTTAGAAATACTTTTAGCAAGCAAATCTCTACTTGAGAACAAAAAGTATGACTGTCTTTGCTCGATAGCTTCAAAAGTATCACTGTCTTTGCTCGATAGCTTCAAAAGTCTCTCTGTCCGATACCCACACGCCAGAATTCCAGTCGGGAAAAGAAATATTCAAGATTGTGAAACCTTTTCACCGCCACGGTTATAGATACCGGGCCCAGATGTATTCAATCCCAAATATATTGTTGTGCGAATAACATTGTGTAATTCCAAGACTTGCTTAAACTTGAAAAGATTTTGCAACCAAGGAAAAGTTTCCTTCACAGTTAACTGACTGCACACATTTTTATCACATTGACAGTAGCAGTTAACACTACATATTTGGATTTGAATAACTTTTCGTATAATTTCGATCAAGTAGCAGGTTTGTTCAACATTTTCAAAACATGAAAAGCAGACAAACAGATTTGAAGTCATTGCAAAATATCGACGGAAAACAGCTGTGACTATAAATAATGCTATTAAAATCCCTCGTTTTTCAACTAGATTATCGGAAAATTGTCCATTCAAAGTTTTTATTCGTAAAGCAGAGCGCATGCTGATAAGTTTAAACAGATGGATGATTTCTGAGAAGAGGTAATTTTTTCGGACAGTCTTAAATTTCTTATTTGTATGAAGGAAGACTTTTTGCTAACATTCTCCACAAGATGTACACACTAACCGATTGGTTTAATTCTATAACTACTGCTAGAAAGTTAATACCCGTGGTTTAAATGGTGCAAACGTTTTACTTCATTAACTTCATCAACAACTTCATCAACAACTTTATCGTCAACTTTATCGTCAACCTGATCGTCAACTTTATCGTCAACCTGATCGTCAACTTTATCGTCAACCTGATCGTCAACCTGATCGTCAACCTGATCGTCAACCTGATCGTCAACCTGATCGTCAACTTGATCGTCAACCTGATCGTCAACCTGATCGTCAACCTGATCGTCAACCTGATCGTCAACCTGATCGTCAACTTGATCGTCAACCTGATCGTCAACTTCATCATCAATTTCATCTCTTACCTTTTCATAAATCCTATTATCAACTTAGCTAGCGTTCACTCATTAGAATAAAAAGGCAATCTCTCAGTCCAACAAAATTCAGTTTTTACTTCTATTAATAAAAACTATCAAGCTCTCACGATGACAACATTTTAAAAGTTTTTCATGAGTCATTCACAGATGAATGTTATAAAACAGCGTTATCTGATGCCAATATTACTGACATATGACCAGACATTGAAAGCATGTTTTGTTCTTTTGTAGGACTTGTTCTCTGACTGTAAACAGCCTGTAACAGTGAGTAAATCTATTGGCCTACAATACCATAGAGCCAAGGCCAAGTAGCTTAATAGTTGGGCGACTTTCGCTGCCACTGCTAGCTGACTCTACCGTTACCTAATATCAGGCACATGTTTGCTTACTTTACACTCCGCTTTACACACAACTTTCAAGAGCTAACAAATGGTCTTATATCGGTCTATAGTAAGCAACTAGAGAGCTGCATATTCTGAATAAGCATACTCAACAAACAAGCTATCGATTGCTTCTAAATCATACCGTTAATGTAGAAGCTAATCACATACTTTTAAAATGTTCCAAAAAACAAATACTTTTGATGTTAAAAATATCTTATAGCTACAGTAAAGGCGTGGTCACACGAGCGCCGAACCGACTTAGGTTTGGTTTGATTCGGAAGTTGTTTTACTTTGGTTCGGCTAAGCCACATGTCACACGGCATCTGAAGTCACTTCGCTTCCTAGATACCATACAGGACACTGCTTCATTGGTAGTTTTTATGTATTTGAGCTAAATATTTGTATTGTTAACAAAAACCTTTGAGAAACAATTATTAATTATAATTACGCAGCAGATTTATCAAAAGATCGTTCAGCTGCTCAAAATAAATTGCTCGATACAAAGACTTTGCCAACCCTTCCCATCAACATAGGTACATTTTTATTAACATATGAATGTTTTTCAATGCTGATTACATAACAAACAAAAACAGTCTTTATCATAGTACTGTGGTTTTACATAAATAAATCAATCAACGATACTTCATCAGGATTAGTATGACACATTACTTATATTCTGCACGAAAAAAATCACAACCATTCTCTTACATTTATGCAAAACTTAAGTGCAACATCTTACATTTATGCAACTCAATCACAAGTCTGGGTGAGTCTTGTCGTAAATTGCTTTATGTTGTTTATTTAACGAAATAAAAGCATCGTCCCATTTCTTTTTTAACTTTACTCACACGCACTTCAGGAGAAATGTGACGCATGCTTGCTAAAATTTTAATCAGCCAATAAGAGCAAGGGTTCGGCCACGAAATTTCGAGCAGGACCGAAATGGTTCGCTTCGGCCAGATATGTCTTTGGCCGAACACTTTCTAACTGACAGCGATGTCGTTTTGAGGCGTTTAGTTCGTTTCAGCTCTCGTGTGACCACCCCTTCATGAAGAACTTTGCCGGTATCAAGTTCTTCATATGTTAACTACCTTAACTCGATTTTAAAGTTTTCTGATATGAAATCTGAGCTATTTTAATGCCTTATCACTGTTTGCACCACATGAAAACAACATGCCAAGGATGACATTCATGATGACATTATCCAATTCGTTAGCACACTGTTACATGACGAGACAAGTCTGTTTACTTAGTGTGATAGTTAGTACCCTCAGCTGACTAGGATCTCTCTCAACTCCCTGTTTGGTAAACACCACAGGTACATTGTAGTCCTCGTTTAATGAGTTCTAGTTAAGTAGTCCTAGTTTAATGATGGTGATTTGTTCTGGAAAACCCATTGACAAATGAATTTGTCATTAAATAAATCTCAGAATTGTGAAAGCCTAGGTTAGGCCATTTCGTCAGCATTTGGTGAAATGGTATATTTTACTTTTATATATTAAAGCTTTTTTTACTGTTTTCGTATATATACTAAAGTCTTATTTAATATTTTAGTAATAAATTTCAAGGTTTTAAAAACCTATAATAAACTAGAATATCTGAAATGAATCGGCCTAACCATTTGACAGTATGTACGGTAGTGTACTGCTGTACATATAGCATCTTTTGCTTTTTATTATTTCTCATTTTATCATATATATTATAGATTTATTGATCCCTGAGTAGTAGTATTTTTTTCTTTTCTCTGACAATATAAGAGTATTGAACTACCCTAGGACACTTATGTATTCGCCTCATCTAACTTTCGCGTTTTCGCAGAGTCATGCTCTCGCGAAAATTTCATGTGCGAAACTAAACTATCATAACGAACAAGCGAAAACGCGAAATTAAATAGCTTTGTTCATTGATAGTCCAAGAAACAAATGGCAACAAGCGATCAAATTGTATTATCGACCTCGCTCACACCATTCTACCTGCGGTTCACAATTACAAACTAGTCCCAAATTGAAATTTTTTTCTTATTGGTGAACCAGGCCTGTATTCTCTGGGGTGTTTGGCCGGCTGAGCCGTCCCAACTTTTTAGGAACTTACCGCGGCTAAGTACAGTCAAACTCGGATAACTCGCCCTCGGATATAATGTAACATTTCATCTCAAACACAAGGTTAACTCGAACGGATTTGTTTGGTCCGCTCCCACGCAATGATAAATTGCTTCAGATAACTCGACCTCAACATCATTTATTCGAAAAGTTATTTGCCCAACGGCTATGGAGACGGTTTTTATTGCTGTAGAATATCACTTTGTTCGAAGCCATAGAGACAAACATCAACATTTAGTAGTTCTTAGGCGTCATTATTATCATCATCAGTGGCAAAATATTCTTGTTAACGACCTTTATAAAGGTTTGTAAAATATCAAATTTTACCAAAAATCCTCTTGGCCATGTCCCATCGGAAGCGTGAAAACCTCCGTATGAACTTAAAATAAAATCGGCAAAATTGATCTTTGTTAAAACGCTCAAAAGAAAAAGATGTCTTTTTTTCTGAGCGTTTTAACTGCGGTCAAGTTTTGCCTATTTTAATTTAAAAATGTCTCGTCAGTCACATCACCTAAAACAAAACAAATCTCAAAAAATAGAAAAATGTTGATACTTTCCGATAAAATTTTTTTTTAACTTCACACGAGGGGTCCGGCTGAGGCCCTACATAAGAAAAACCTGTTGGGGGCTTACACCGCCCCCTCAACACCCCCAAGTATTCATAACTAATCGCTTAACATTAGCCGCCCCAACTTGCAACCAGTGAATACAGGTCTGCGGTGAACTGAACCTGAGGAATCTAATTATGTTAGTTCCACTGCATTTATTTTCACATCACTATATTTTTGCACTCATCAGAGCTGCGAAATTAAGTTGCAGTGAAATTTTACTCTGTATGCTACTCACGAAACTAAATACTAGCGAAATATAAGTGTCCTAGGGTAGAAAACGAACAATACACACAAACAGATATAATCCCAGGAAGCATATGTTCTATATGATAAAATACTGAGCAAGGGATGGGGAAAGGATGGCTACATTGCCAGTTGCCTAGCAAACTTATTGTACGTGTACGATGACATACAGTTACCCTCACAACTGTACAGCCGTAATTACATGGATTTGCGTTTAATGCCAGTTGCCTAAAGGCTGGTTCACACTATATCGCCGTATCTCGGCGTTGAGGTCAGAATTCTTTGGTGACTGTCAATGATAATAACGTTCACACTATCACAAACCCATCTGTGTTTGCATCAGTGAATACTTAGCAATGTAATGCTCTTATTTTTCTTTTTTACGAAAAACCCTCTGTTTTTGCGGGCTCGAATTAAATACTAGGCCCGCAGCAATTATCATAAACGGAAATGAGTAGATTACGCTTTTCGCAACAGCGAATCACTATCGCCGAAATGGTGCTTATTCTACAGGTTGTTGATGCTCGGCAAACTATCCGGAAGGTTTGACGGCTGCAAACTGTCCCAGCATGTCGTGCTTCATCAAGTGTTGCTGTAAGATGCTTCGTTGATGCAGAAGTTTACGGTGCACATAGTAAACGGTGAATTCTGAAAAGAAAACGCTGACAAACAGCGATATAGCCAACTTATTCATCTTATTGTACATATGCGATGTCATGAAGTTACCCTCACAACTGCACAGCTACTGCACCATCGCAGTTAAAAGGGATTTGAGTTAAATGAGTACTGAAGCAGTTTGAAAGTCTGCTGTTGCTCCGAGTTGTTGTTAACGAGTACCTCATCAAACAATGACTACCTGTAGTTATAATTTAGTATGATTAGCATCAGATACCAACTTGTTGTATCAGCATCAAATAAGCACAGGAACTCAATACGAATACATGTATAACATAATCTGCTTCCTTCAACACACTGTAGTTGTGAGACAATATGTATGGCTGATTCCCGACGCATTGAGGCTAACAAGCCGTTATTGTTTCTAGCACGCAATCTGTTATCGACTGCCTCCTCAATAAATATTAGCAGTTAAGGAGGCAAAACGTTTCCATTTATTTGCAATTCATTACTATCAGTTTGTGTTACGGTAATCTGATTATATTTGAAGTAACCTGGCCTTAGTTTTCCGTATAATTAATAGCAAAGTGTAGTCTGGATCTCATGAGTTGAAGAAGATAGCCTAAAGGCTGGTTCACGCTGTATGTTGGGAATTGTCCTCTCGATGATTATTTATCAACTATATGCGCCGTAAACCAATGGGATCTTTGAGGCAATGCGGATTATCGAGAAACATTGCAGCCGTCAAACCCTCCCGATAGTTTGCTGAGCATTCATGGCAGTCTGCACAATGTGAACCGCTTCCGCGATGATGATTGGCTGTCGCTGACTGCTTCATCTGTATTTCCTTTTATCATACATGTAGTTACTGCGGTACTAGTATTTCATCATTTCAGTGATGACATCATATAATGAGAACACCATGTTCGCTGATTTGCTGATGTAAACTCGGATTGGTCCGCGATAGCGTGAACAATTTTATCGCTGACGATCACTGATGTATTATGGGATGGATGTCGATATACTGCGATTTAGTGTGATCCTACCTTTAGTATTCAAAAAGATGTACAGCTGAACGTGTAAACGAAACAATAAGAAATCTTAATCAAAGCACTTCTAATGCATTTCTGTTTAATCACTTGTTGTTTATTGATTACCTCTTATTCACTATGCTTCCATGATGCGCATGAATCGTAAATTTGAGCCAGTCTGCAAGTTAACCACATCATAGAAATGGCATAAATCCGCAAGCCAAGCGAGGTTTGCGATTCACAAAACTTTATCAAATTCATCATCATGCTTGCGAATTATGGAAACAGCATTTGCGAAATGGTGCGCATTAAAATACTGCACCAGCTATTCCATTTTGAACATTTTCAATGCTTTCGTCATACTTTATCGACCGAGTTTCAAGTTTTTGCATCGCTAAAACACGCATCGCTAACTGCAAAGCTAATTATTCACTTATAGCGTACAATTCCTTGCCTTTTTTCAACAAGGCACCGGAGTCAATCCCCATCATTCGAATATTCGAAGAAACACTTAATTCGCATGATAACACAACTTGCGCACAACTCCAAACACGCATGATGTGCTTCATGCGTGTCATGGAAACATAGTGATTGCTTATTGATTATCTATTATTGTTTGTGAATCAATTTATAAATTAGATTCTGAGAAATATTCTGCAAAACCATTTTGAATCAAGCTATTTCCTGTTGAATGTTCTTCTATGCATTTGTACTTGTATATTTACCACACTTACTTGCTTACAGGACTTTGTGGATGAAATTTTGAAGCGACTAGACACCTTGTGATGTATATCCTAGCGTTTGTACAAGAGCTTCAATCAATGTCCCTCGATTTACATTTCACTGTAGTCAAAGAGCTGATCTCTTTTGCACAAGAGACTCGATTTTGCATTTTTACGCAATGCATCTTATATTCTTGGCTTATGCCTTTTTATCTCTTATAACTACTATACACCTAAATGTATCAAAGTGCATTGTTTTTCTTACTTTTCGTTCCACACATTTGATAAATCACTGCATTTCCAGGGTATGGTGTTATTTGAATATTATTGCCATCTTTGTGCGCCATTTTAAATCTAACTTGTTTGCACTTTCATGAAAAATTTATTCTAAATTTTTTGAACATACACTCACTTGAACCACTTACAAAACAATTTTTGAGTGTCATATTGCAAGTTAACTATATGTTAAGCTGATTTATGTTCAACTAAAACAATTATGTTCAACTAAATTTCTTTAAATCAACTTTTAAAAAAGAAAGCTGTAGATAACATCATGTTCATAATAAACTCACCTGTGAATAAATTATTTATTTTGGTAAGATGGTACGGATTAAGAACAATTATTTTCAAATTATTATTATTTGAATGAAACCCAATATTTCCTTAACTTTTCTTAGTCATATTAGTAAAGACCTCTCAAAGATCATGGTAATACCGAACCATGGAAATGCAGTGAAAGAGAAACAAACTGAAATTTCTATTGTTACTTTATGCATGGATTTGGAATACTTTACTATTGCATGGATTTGATTTTTTTTCTTATTTTTATGTACAAAACTTGTATTTATCATTCCCGAACACTGAGCATAACTCCTTAGTGTATGCATGAACCTTAAATATCTTGTGGATATGGAACATATAAATTATTAATAGCTATAATCAACTAAAGCTATTTATACTACAAGTTCATTCTTTGAGTCTGTCGTTCTTTATTTATAGCTGTGTAGTTTATTTAAATTTTTAACACTAATTGTAAACTTTGTCTTTACACTAGCCTAATTTCCTGAAACCTGTTTATTGAAAACAAGCTACTTTTCTACTTCTATCAGCCATAAACCATATTGTTATAATAAAGTTGTTTCTTGTAATGATGTTATAATTGTGCGGCAGTTTGTTATATGTTACACTTAGAAGTTTTTAGCTATGTTGTATTACTGTTTGCTTCATCTTGCCTCTTCTAAAATGGTTGATTTGGAATGCGTTATGATGTCTACCCTGGTCTAATAGCCAATCTAGAAATCAAAGACTTGTGGATGCAGCTTTGCCAAATTTAGTTTCATGTTGTGGCTAGTAGCATTGCATTTGCTTCACAAAGTTAAAATAATGCGTTCTTGCAAAGCCACCAAAGGGAAGTGTAACTGAAAAAAACCTCATAGTCTCAGATTTTGATGATTTTTTAATATGTTGTTGCCCATGTTGAAAAACGCTTAAATCCCAAATTTTGATCTTTTAGAGTCATCGGTTCAGGTGCTATGAGGATTTGAACTTTGATCATTTGTCGATCGAGTTTGAGGGCATAGCACATCTAGCTGATTTTAGACCCATATAAATTCAAGAATATACAAGTTAAAGGTCTAGATTTTTTGCGTTTACACACAATTTTCATATTTACACAAACAAATAGGTTTCAAATTTTTCGGATAAATAATGTGGGAGATAACTTCGACCAAAAATGACTGAAAATTCTATTTTAGCGACTATTCAAAAGTAATTATCACCCCTAACATGTAATTATCACCCCTAACATATAATTATCCATTTTTTCTGTTAATATTTCTGAATTTACCCAGGCCTCAGTTATTCAAAACTAGTCTCATCTTCTCTGTAGATGCATCGGATCAGCGTCTCGAAGCCATACAAGATGAACGTCTTTGTCAAAATACTGCAAAAGTAGAGGTCAAGGTAAACCTGTAGTTTCAACAAAGTCACACATTTTTCTTATGTTTTACACTATTTAACATATGCAGATTTCATTAAAACTATCAAAAGATTGTGTTTCAGACTGTAAAATGCTTAAAATTGAGTTGAGTTCCAAATGCCCTCCAAACACCTTTGTAAATCGCCTTAATTAAATGAGATTATCTCCCCTTGTCAAGCGTTAACTTGGCTGATTATTATCCTATCAAGTTCAAATTTACTGTGTGCTTGTGGTTTGTGATTGTGATAGTAATGAGCCTTAATATAATTATTTTCTCAACTTACATTCCTCAATGTTATCAATTGTTGTAGCTTCAAATGCATATGTTTTGCCCGAGTTGGTGGTAGATGGCGGCGCCACAGCTAATAGAACATGCTCTTGTGGTACCCAGCAGATGTCATCTCTTTGGCCATGTGAAACTGTTTGTTGAGCTTTTGTGCATGAATCTCACATTAACATCATTGTTTTCTTGATCAAAGCCAATTGCCATCCCCATCTACCACCGACCATCATGTATGCAGGCCACATATTGTCCAGGTTGAGGTGTTAAGGTATTGCTGGTAACATGTGCGTCATCAGTCTTCCAAACTTTGTATCCTTGTAGCATACATTTTTCATCAACCAGTGGTGAAAGTTTGCAAACTTCAATGGCTGTTCTACTGAATGGTTTGAACCAGTGCTGGTCCCGACAACCAATGACTCGTTGTGCTGCTTTGAACCTTGGTTCCAAAATCGCTGCTTGTTCTGCAACTTTTACAGTTGATACACTTGTAACAACATATACAGCGTACACAGCATACTTGTACAGTTGATAAGCACTGAGAAGTCTTTTTTCCCTGACTCAACCAGCTGCTTGGAGTGACGGGTGGCCAGTCTCTTGACTACCCCGCCAATCCCATCGCGCGCACCTTTTCCATGTGAAGTGGCAAAGAAGCTCCAAGATGCTGTAAGATTGAATTTAAGCTTATGGTGACATAAGTTTGCAAAGTTTTTGTAATTCTTGTATTGGGCACCAAATCCATCACTGAAATAATTCACATGAGTCACTTGAAGTAGATTTTCTTGGATGAATCTGATGAGCGTTCTCTGGAATGTATGTATGCATTTTAAAGATCGTTCTCTGGAATGTATGTATGTTCTATTAGCGTGTTCTACAGAGCATTTTCTATTAGCTGTGGCGCCGCCATCTACCACCAACTCGGGCAAAACATATGCATTTGAAGCTACAACAATTGATAACATTGAGGAATGTAAGTTAAAAAAATTTTTAAAAGCTCACTACTACCACAATCACAAACCACAAAGCAAATTTGAACTTGATAGGATAATAATCAGCCAAGTTAAAGCTTGACAAGGGGAGATAATCTCATTTAATTAAGGCGATTTACAAAGGTGTTTGGAGGGCATTTGGAACTCAATTTTAAGCATTTTACAGTCTGAAACACAATCTTTTGATAGCTTTAATGAAATCTGCCTATGTTAAATATGCAGATGAGACATAAGACTCCGCGTCACAAAACTATTTTGTGTAAAACATAAGAAAAATGTGTGACTTTGTTGAAACCACTGGTTTACCTTAACCTCTACTTTTGCAGTATTTTGACAAAGACGCTCATCTTGTATGGCTTCTAGACGATGATCTGATGCATCTACAGAGAAGATGAGACTAGTTTTGGATAGCTGGGGCTTGGAGGAATCCAAAAATATTAACAGAAAAAACGGCAAATTATATGTTAGGAGTGATAATTGCTTTTGAATAGTCGCTAAAATAGCATTTTCGGTCATTTTTGGTCGGAGTTATGTCCCACATTATTCATTCGAAAAATTTCAAACCTATTTGTTTATGTAAATATAGAAATTTTGTGCAGACACAAAAAAATCTAGACCTTCAACTTGTATATTCTTGAATTTATATGAGTCTAAAGTCAGCTAGATGTGCTATGCCATCAAACTCGGGCGAGAAATGATCAAAGTTCAATTCCTCATAGCACCTGAACCGATGACCCTAGAAGATCAAAATTTGGGATTTAAGCGTTTTTCAACATGGGCAACAACATATTAAAAATCATCAAAATATGAGACTATGAGGTTTTTTTAGTTACACTTGGTAAATTCTATGCCCAAAGTGAAATCACCAAAGCTAAATCGATCAGATTGTTCAACGTTGGAGCGCAAATGCGTTGAATTGAGATTCGTCCTCTCATAGTACGAAAAGTTCGGAGTCTAAATAAGTATCCAATTGGAGTTTTCGACGTCGAGAAAACAACATCCGGTTGATCGAAGTGATTTCCACGGACTATGCGAAACTATACTAGTGTATTGCTTAGATTTAGTAAAAGAAGTTGCTGTTGAAATTAATGTATTATTTAGTAAATTGTTAAAATGAGGTCAATTCGAAGGATTGGAGAAGGAGGCGCCTATACACTTAGTGTGCTATTTACTGGTGTGGTCATAGCCAATGCTTTTCATCAAAAGAAGCAATTCTATCCAGCAGTCGTCTATCTCACGAAATCCAATCCAAGTTTAGCTGTATGTTTCACAACTTCTCGATTGTTACCTAGGGTTTTTAATTGCTATTTAAATTGTCGTTTAAGCCTTTATGAGTGTGTGCACAAGTTAAAATACTGTGTAAAAACCCTTGCGCTAAATTATGATTTGACATTCTTTCGTAAGTAACGTATACATTCCTTGGCTATGCAGTGCTTTGCGCCCATTTGTATTGGACACAGATGTGCTATAGCTATGACACTGCTGGTATCTGTCTGATTTTGTTTAGCATTTACACTATTGCATGTACTCACTGAATCTGCATCAGCTCTTTTCGTTGAGTCTCTTTTGACGCCATATATGTGATAAGTTTGTTATCAACCTTATCAAAAAAGTTTCCCTTGAGACAAAGCGTGAGATATCTGCTTTTATGTTTATTTTGTTTAGCAGTTATTAGGAATCAGGTTGTTAGGGAATAAGTGAATAAAAATTGCAAAGAAAGTCAATTGCTTTCTTTGCAATTTTTGAAAGCAAAGAAATTAAAACTATGGTCTTAGCTAGTTAGCAAGTGCTGATTTATAAAACTTAATTTGTTGGGCGGCCATAGACAGTTTTTTAGAAAATTATTTCAACGTATGAACTAAATTTAGTTGTAGATGTTAAAAATGTTAGATAATAAAATGTATTATTATGCGGCACACTAAATAAACCTTACACTTCTGGTTTTTTAGGTTTTGGCTGTTCAAGCATTTGTGTTTCTGATTTTGTTGGGCAAACTTACTCGCAAGATATTTTTTGGAACCTTGAGACCAGCAGAAACAGAACATCTTATAGAAAGATCATGGTAAGTTAACATTATTAAATTATGTGTAGAACCAGATAAGTCAACTTAAAAATGTTCTCCATTTTCAGATATTTATCTCATGGTTTTTTGAAACTTACTACTTTTGCGATTGTGCTCTTTCTTTTGATCTTTACTACACAGTCTTTTTTCAGCATTGAGCGTGTGAGGTTAAGGCCAAAATTTGATTATTACTTAATTTTATCCGAAGTTAGCAGCAATACTTTTTATAAAATTGTATTTGCAAAATAACCATTGCTTATTAGGTCTAGGCTCATCATCATCATAGTAGTATGTCGATGCGACAATGACTGTCCTCATTTTGGTCTGATGAAACATCTCCAACCATCTTTATTCCAAGCTCTTTCTTGCCTATAATTCCTGTCCATATCCAGCTTCTTCATATTTCGCTTCACGGTGGCTTTAAATCGCAACCTAGCCCTCTGGTTACCCTTTCCTTCACAAAGCCCAGTATAGAGAAGTTGTCGAGGCAAGCGCTAATGATCCTACTGCTTCATTTACTTCTTTTTATGAATCTAAATGTGATTATTATGAAAGAAAATAGGCTTTTGAAGTTTATATATGTATTTGAAATTTACTTAGAGAAGGCGAAGGAAACAAGACTGATTATGTTTCTAAATGTTTCCGCTGCTCAATTGATTAATAATTGTAGTATCAATGCCAGTCTGTATAAAACCTATCTTTTATTCCAGAATGTTCTATAAAAAAACTACTTCTCATCTCTCTGGCTATAACTATTTCAGAGGTGACTGGACTCGTATGTGATTGCTGTGTTGTTCATGCATATTACCTTTGTATCAAATGTACTCTTTGTAATCAAATGTACTTTTATTAATGAGTCTCAGTGTACATACAGGTATGCTGTGACAGAAACATGTCTAGCCTTCACCGTATTCAGAGAAGAATTCAACCCTTCTTTTGTTTGCCTCTTCACCATGTTGTTTTTCTTCAAATGCTTTCATTGGCTGGCGGAGGACCGTGTGGATTATGTAAGTTCCCATTACAGCAACTACAGTGCATACAGTAGGTTGACTAGTCTAAATTTGATTCGAGATGGGTGGCATAACACTCTTCACTTTCGCTTCTCCAATTTTTGTATTCAAGAGAAACTAATAAGAATTGATACTGCATTTGACCTAAAACTCTAGTATAAATATTAGGCTAAAGTTATTTGTCTTTCTGTAATATTTATAGCATTTGTGGTTAAAAGGAGTCTCCTCTTGTCTTATCAAAAATATAGTTGAAAATTAATGTCAGGTTTTATCCTTGAAACTCTTTGGTATTGTGAGAATTGCATCTATGGAAACTGTTTTTTAACTCTGTGAAGATTTGTTGCGATACACACCAAAGACTAATTTATTTGAAAGATCAGGATTGTTGACCTTGAAGTTTCTCAATTATCTAGTATAGTTCTATTAAGTTTGGTACCATTTACAAATTCTTTTAAAGATAGCTAATAGATACATTTAAGAAAGTGAATCTTGGTTCAGATGCGACTGGATATGCCCGTTTTAGAACTAAGTTGTTATTATGAGACATAATACTAGTGTATGAATGGTACAAACTCACTAACAGAAATGTCTTTCACCTCACATGACGACTATTGACAACAGCATTTGTTTTAGCACAAAGACTTGAATTGTTTTATTACAAAGACTTCTTTTGTTGCAGTAATTCCTTGGCAAAAGTAAATTGAAGCACTTTACAACTCTTACAGACTTGGCTGTTGATTTTAGTTCTTTTTTATCAATGTACTATATGTTGGTTTGTTCAGTCAGATATTGCACTCATAATATAGGTGCTAATTTCCTTGGGTTCAGTTATGGAAGTTACTGCTTATTTGTCTTACACGATTACAGGACTGTAGTTTATGGGTTTATCTAGTCTACCTCCATGTTATCTTTAAAAGCTGAATTTTTAATCTAACATCTACCCAAACCACATATCAGAACTAAATGAAATGTGTTTCTGAAAGCTGTTGATATTCTGCAAAATGGTTAGCATTTTCTGCAGTGTTTTCATCTCAAGTAAAAGGTATTCATAGATGTACTGAAGCCAGTCATATAGTTGAAACACTGAACTGCGCTCGAAGTTATTTCCAGAAGGTATCAATTTTTCTTATTACGTGGAAGGGAAAACATTAGTATAATTGCTGTCATAGCTATGGAAACTTTAAATACACAGTTCGCTCAATATACTCATACTATTTGCTTGATATGGTAGGTAGCCTATGATTATGATGACCACGTAACAGTGGTAACTCTATTGAAGTTGATATCAACTCAGTCAAAGTTTATGTGTGGAGGCTCAACAATTGGCTCTGCAACATCTTAGTATATTAACGTTTTTGGCACTATTGTTATGATAGATACATTGGCGGATAAATAAACACCGCTCCCATTCATTTTATTCTAGATATTTGTGCTCACCGAAGTACAAACATTCATGAGTCTCTGTTCCTTTACTACTAATGTGATACATGTTTAGCTCTACTAAATGACGAAGCAGTTTTTCGTTTTTAAACTTCATATATTGAAATTTGTCCTTTTAATATGTTGTCTTGTATTTGTACACATGTTTGTAGATGGAAAGGAGTCCACTGCTTGGTTGTCTGTTTCACATGCGTATACTTGGTAAGTCTGTGTTAGCTATTATTTGCTATTTGTCCCAATAGCTCTTTAAGTAGTGAAAGGCGCTGGCAATGATAGCTACGCAAGGTCTGGTATGTGACTCATATTTTATCTCCAAGAAAGCACTTGTGTAAACCTGTCATTTAGTGTCATATTCCCAGAGCGCACTATATCAATTGGCAGGAATTGCTATACAAGGGTTGTTGCGTTTGTCAGCCATGCACTGTGTTTTATCTTGAAAAAATACCTTACGTACATGTAGGGGTTTTTATATTTCAGAAGAACTCATTTTGATCGCATTGTTGTTCAGTCGAAGACTGAACGTCATATGGATTTGTTAGCTTAGAGATAGGTCCACGTTGAGGACACAATCGGCTAACAAATTTTTTAGATTAGTAGCGCAAAGCCGCCTGTATAACTTTGAATTGAGGCAAACAATTTCAGTATTGTTCAACTAACCAAGTTTCAAGTTCTGAACAGCCGTATGGCCAACTCAGCCATGTATCTCTGCCTCTACGGTTTTTATCGGCGGTGTGATTGTAAAGTACAAAGATTTAAAGAATATGTACAGAATTTTGATGGCAAAACATAGTTTTCTCCACTTTGAGGTACTTTACATAGGAAGCTTCAAGTATTTCCAAAACAACAAAATGTTAAAAATTAAGTTTAGTGAAATGATTTCTTGTAGGTCTTCTTGCCAGTCTCGCACTTGTTGATATTCTCTTTATGAGGCGAGCGTATCACACGACCATAACAGAGGGAGCGTCTGCTCAACTCGTATTTGGTTTTGAAGTAAGTTCCTTACAGCTTGCCGCTTCCATCTTAATTTTTTTTACTGCCAATACAGTAATACTTCAACTTACGAGTGCTCCAACGTACGAAAAACTTGAGATACGAGCCAGCTTTTAAGCAAGTTTTAGCACTAACATACGAGCCATGTTTGAGATACGAGCACGTGAGTCAGTTGCCAAGTATGCCGGCGGTGTTTTATGAGAACAGCATCACTCTGTATTTTTCAACTGCTCAGGTTATACTTTTGTATCGTGTTTTTTTGTGGGGTTTTCAGTGCAGAATTATGTAAATTAAAAGTACTCTGCGTTGACCAAAAGTTTGCCAGTAAAATGAAAGATAATGCAGAAAAAAAAGCGAATGATAACAGTTGATATTAAACGGAAAATTATTGAAACATGCGAAATATGTATGTGTGATTGAGCTAGCTCAGCAATATGACAGAAATACATCCACAATTATCAAACATGATTATCAAAGGATTATATTCAGGGCATTTAGTTCGCAAAAGGACAAACCATAGTTTCTAAATGGCGCAGCGATCTTCACGACCGCTGATGGAGAGACTGCTTAGACATTGGATTAAAGATAAACAATTGGCCGGTGACAGCGTAACTGAAACGATGCTATGTGAAAAGGCCAGTGCGATCTATCAAAACTATAAAAATAGACATTCAGACAAGTTGGCTAGTGGTCGTGCATTAACCTTTTGTGACGACACCTGTGTTCGTCCTAATCGCAACATGTTGAAAGGGCGACAAAGGAAATCGTCCTTAGATAGGTTTATCTTAAATGGCCGGCTAGTCACGAAAGCGAAACAAAGGAAAAATTAGCTAACCAGCGAGAAACTTCGAACTACGAACGCCGAAGAAATTTTAATTAGGTTAAGTTAAAAATAAAAGTTTGCTTTTATGTTTGCCTCTAAGTTTGTCTTTTAAGACATTGATAAAATCCAAATTTATCAAAGTCAACTGTTGTAATGAAGGATAACTTATATCTCCATCCCTGGCAAATGCTAGCGGTAGCTGCGATTGTATGTATTTAATTTTACATTTCAATTAATCACATTTCCTTGCATTATTTTTTAATTGTTGCTTTTTGAAAGTATGCGGTAAATTAGAACAATAACCAACAAGTTCTTTCTGTTACAATACCTTGTTTTGAGTGTTTTATTTGCATTTTTTAGAGTATGGAAATCAATCAATATATATTTAATGGTTCTATATATAAACAAATTGCACCAACATGCAAGTAAATTAACATACGAGCTCAGTTTCGGAACGCATTAAGCTCGTAAGTCGAAGTATGATTGTATATCTTTTTAGCTGTTTTGCACATTTGGTAATCTGTTGTTTTTCGTCTGACTTTTTTTCAACAAGTCAATCAATTTTTATTGGTTCCCTGTTTTTTTTGTTCCTTTTAGTGGTGTAATACTTCTTCAACTTATTGTATACGATTATACCAAGGCACATACTCTCCTACCTTTTCTTGTTCATCCAAATTGATCAATGGGAGTCTATTTCTCTATTTCAGAGTTATCCTCTCTTGTATACATGTGCTCTGACAATTACCAACATAATACACTGTGTGCCATTGTCTTCGGATGTAACTCTAATGCTTGTTTGCAGTATGCTGTTCTGTTGACCATAGTATTCACAGTGACGGTCAAATACTTACTTCATTGCATTGATCTCTACGATGAGAACCCGTGGGAGAACAAGGCTGTTTATCTTCTCTATCTCGAGCTTATTACAAGTAGGTTATTGCTACCTAATGAACTTTTAAAAATTTACTTAGCACAGCGGGTTGGGTTTATGCATAAGTTGATAATTAATATGTCCATCCTTGCCAACCTCTTGTTAAATCAGTCAGTCGCTGCATAGGATAGGTGTGTATATGATTTCATGTCGTTTCTTTTGCATTATCACGAAATTACTTGTTAGTTAATTGTGTCAAGTAATGGTATTTTACATTTGGATTACGAAATTTCTTATTTTGAAATATGTAAAAGAATGGTATTTCATATTTGGATCACCGTATTTTCTTATTTTAAAAATATATCTTCTGACATTTACATGAAATTGCAGCTTATGATGCTAGTGACATTTGTTTGCAGGTGGTTGGAAATTTCTGCTCTATACGGCATTTGTTATCATAATGAGTAAAGTACACACACTTCCTCTGTTTGCCATCAGACCTCTTTATCTCACCATGAGGTACGCATCTAGCCCTACATGTTGTTATTTCGTGGATTTATAGGCATTCTTACGAATCTCATTTCCATCATATTGCTAAATATTCCAATTTTTGTTGTTTAATAATTAATTAGAGCTATGCATGGTTGTAGCCCCGAGCACTATCTAGGCATGACCAAGTTCCAGTCTCTTTTTTCAAGAAATTGTGATGTTTTAACCAGTGTAATTTATTTACAATTCCATAAGGATGCTTCTGTTTTATGTACAGGAGCTTCAAGAAAGCCCTTGCTGATGTTATCCTCTCGAGAAGAGCAATCAGAAACATGAACCAGTTGTATGTATGCAATAGACTGCTTCCATTTTTATTCCAACCTTTGGCTCTATTCTTCATCTCTACCTCAAAACAGCACCCACTGGTGTAGCGAATAATCATGGCTTAGTGTTGGACTGCGTTCATCTGTCTAAATACTCTAGCATATCTTCTCTGCAGTGTTCTTCTTTTAGAAAAGTCAAAGTAATTGTCCGTGGTTGTTTAACAAGTTTTTTAAAAGCATAACTGTGATAACAGCCTTACACCTTTCAGATCTAATTAGGTAACACTAATGCCCACATCCAGGCCTAATTAATCAATTGGCTGCTCACAAGTGGTAGACTCAGTGTTACTACATGTAAATTGCCTCTATCTACTTTTCTATTAATTTTATCTTAATTCTGTTTATTTTATTCACGGAAAAAGACATCTTAAGCTACATTTATATATTAAAATAATGTAGCTATGTACAAGCAGAGAGGCTTGTTATGAGTGAAATAAAAAATTCACGCTTCAAATCACTAAACGATTAAAAAAGTGCTAGCTACTAAAAACATGAAAAACCAACACAACTTAGCAAACTGTAAGTTTAGGTTGCAGGCACATTTGTTAGCATGAGCATTGAAAAAAATTATGAAGATCCATGTGCTACACACTGAGATGATTGCGATTATGTAAAACATGGCTGATCAACTTCTGATCGTAATCAGCTGCTATTGAGTAATTATTATTGTCATATGCTCAGTTTTAGTAGCGAGTAGTAAAGCTGTTTAATAAATAAAACCATACTTACATCAAAGTTCACTCAACTCACAAAAATACTCTATCACAGCTGTCATACTATCGTTATTATTTGATGTCTTGATCACCCTTTATTCAAAGTCTAGTACTTACCTGTAAGTAAATCTTATAATCACATCTACTCTTGAGACTTATCTAGAGCTAGTGATGAAATGATAGAGTCAGAATATGATATTGAAATTATAACGATACTGCTGAAAAAAAGGATCCTCAGATTTTGCTGATTCAGTGGATTTTTCTTACAACAAATTAGGAGAAAAAGTTCTATTGGTCTGTATTACGAGCTCCAACCTATAGGAAGCTGTTACTCATTTAGCTTAGAGTGTATACTTTTGGGATATTGCCATAGAATTACGATATAGCAAACACTTTTTGTCCATATTGCTTAAAAATACGATCCCGATTGAGTCGGGATTCGGCGTAGGGGACAACAACTTCTTCCCAGTTATTTTGGTGTATATGAAGTTACAGTTATTGTATGAAGCTATTAAAAGCTACTGTATGAAGCTATTAAAAGTTTAAAAAAAACTCCCTGTATGCTTTTATTTGTCATCTCCGTACACCTTCATCCGGTACCTGTGAACCAGCATCTTAAACATCCACCGGCCGGGTTTCTGATTAAAAAAGAAAGAAATTTATGGACTCGCTGGGTTTACAGCTAGTTTAATATAAATTATAAAAACAAAATTACATAAATTATAAACAAACATGCAATATTCAGGATCAAAATTAAGCGATACTTTACTATTTTTTGACCGAGTTCCATTTTTTGGCGTACCTCTTCTTACCTGTATTATTTTTCTTTAGAAGTTGTACTAAAACCTTGACTAAAACTCGATCTTAAGTGACATTCTTCTAGCAGATTAGCAGTTGTTGAATGTTCAGTGATGGCTCAATGATGGTAAATCTATGATAAGGTTATTGACAGTTGATCATGTTTATGCTCCACTCAATCCATAACACTTTAGACAAAGTTCCCCAGGTTACAGTACTTTTGGACTTGTTGCGAATACTTGGCAAATAGACGGATTTTTTAAAATGAGACAAGACGTACTTCAAGAGTTGGATGATAGCCAATAAAAAAATGATTTTTTGAAAATGCTGATATGCTTAGGGATTCTCTTACCAAAATAACTTCAGAAATTTCATTAAAAATATTTTCGTTAGATTATAATAACCAGTACCCTATCAGCCTAGTATACTTTGAGAGATTGTCAGGTTTGTCAATAAAGCACAGAGAATAAGTTTATGTGCAATAGTTCTGAAATTCAGGAAGTTAAACTTTTGGATCAGGTGATAGCGTGTTGGGAGGCCAAGCGAAATGTCACAGCTTGGAACCCTGTATGATGTAATCCTTTTTCTAACCTTAAACCATTGGTTCATCATTGTGTAGATTGTGGGGTGGCTGGTGATGTGACTCAGTGACGTCTATGAAGTAAGATTCTTTGTTCTTTGGCTAAATAAAACTACCATCTCCCGACTTCAGTGATGATATCCAAAAACACTAATGTGGTTAATATCTAGCATATCTTAACTGGTGCCTTAGATAAGACGTCAAGATAAGATGGGGTTCAAATCAGTTCGGTGTGTAATATGACAGGTGACATTGTAGCGCTTTCCTGCGTCAAATCATACTGCATTCTCTCTAGGTATCCTGATGCTACAGAGGATGACCTACGGTCGGTGGATGACTGTATCATATGCAGGGAGCCGATGCACGCTCAAGGAGGTTGCAAAAAGTTACCTTGCGCCCATATATTTCATGCTAGCTGTCTCCGCTCTTGGTTTCAGCGACAGCAGACCTGCCCGACGTGTCGTATGGAGGTTAGCTGTAAATATAATTGAAGAGCTGATTTTAGGAACGGTGTCATACTTTAGAAGTATTTAAGGATTATTGACATAAAGTAGTATTGACTCATTCTCAGCTCTTGCCTCATCATATTTCTTAGTTCTCTTATTTAACAGTGCCTGAATGTATTTGGATTACTGATCTCTAGATTTTTAATAATTTTCTTTATGAGTTTGCTGAGTTGCCATGTATCTGTTTGGTGTGTATTAAAAAAAAGTCAAACATCAACTTTGCGCCAATTCGAGTTACAAATTCTTTTGGAAATATAATAAAAGTTTAAGGAAATTTGTTTCGATATTTGAAGTAAGTTTTAAGAAATGGCATCTAAACCCTGGCATTTTCAAACCATCTTATATATGCATGTAAAAGCCAAAAACTGATTAAAAGTAAAAATAAAACACAAGCAATACAAAGATATAAATTAATTTAAACAATATCTAGTGTAAATTGGAGTGTAAACTGCAAGTATCTATTACTCACTCTCGCACTGTACTTGCGCATCACCAAGCCTACGCTTTGTATCTAAGATAAAGTGGCAATAAAAACCTTTTTTAATGGTTGCTACTTTATTAACTTTTTACATGTAATTTAGATAGTCCTTATAATTTTTATATGGTTTGTATACTGCATTCATTTCAATGCTACAAACAGTTCTTTTTGAGCTCTGGAATGAATTAAACAAAAAGCAATGCATTCGTATAAGAATATTTGCTCCAACGTATGCTTGCATCGACATATGAAGCAAATATTGGAATGGATTAATTTTGTGTCCCGAGGTGTGAAAACTTCTAAAAGTGTTTTTTATTAAAGACATATCTAAACATCCTTAAGCTATGTAATCTTAAGTATTGATATTTTTAGGTGTTGAATGTCCGCCCTGCTGCAGCAGCTCCTCCGGCTGCCGCAGCAGCTGCCGCTCCAGTTGCACCTGTTGTCCCTCCCGCTCCAGCACAGGCTCCACCTATGTTCAATCCATGTGAGTTGTCTTTTCCTAGTTTTTATATTTTATTCTCATGTTTTCATAGTTGCACTCTTTTCTCTTAAGCAGAGCCATCGAGTGTAAGAGTTACGCCACCAACAATTTACGGGCGCCATCTTAGTTCCACTTTGCACAATGGTTTCATTTCATTGTTATAGGCAATGGTCTTTGCTAGCCAATAAAAAGTCACGTAAGTGAATATTGGCCAATAGGTTTGCATGACAGGCAACCCTTGCTAACATATGATACTTCAGTTAACATGATATAATATCTTTGACTGCCTTATTGCCTCTAATCAAGCAAAAAAGAGTGCACAAGTCCATAAAAACTGAGTTGAGGTTTCTACACATGCACATATATTTGCAAATAACATGCATACGTACACACACATATTTAAATGCAGTAAAATTAAACAGACAAATTACATATGTCATGTGGTTGGGCAAGGGTTTGCAAACAACATAATTATATATATTCAAATGCACCAAATATATCAAGTATATAATATATATGGTCGATTTAATGAAGCTGCTAGAAACATACATATATAATTATTTTTAATACGGGTTTATTACCAATTAGCACCTAGTAGTGGAGCTCCTAGAAACCTTCATCCTAGAAACACAGTAATGTCACATATATAAATATTGTTAATACGGATTTATAGCAATTAGCACCTACTAGTAGAGCTGCTACAGACACTAGGTTAGGAAACATGAACCGAAGTAAACGTATGGATGATTACTTTGCCTTTTTGGCCATTGACCTTATGAATGTAGAGCGGCTCCCCTTGGTAGATCCTACAGTTTGACTTTGACCTAGTTTTTTTGTTTGGTCTTTACAAAAAAACCTAAGCCTAGTGTCTATAAAAGTGCTAAGCAACTTAGATGGTAAGTTATGACACTTGAGCACAATGTCCTCTATGCTGGCAACCCTACCACAGCCATCGATCAGAGCTCTCCGGATGTTTCTATGTGATGCTTGTTCTACATTAGCCCTGAAAATCTTTTCCCATTTCAGCATAGCATTATATACGGGTTCCGCAACATGGCATAAAGCCCCCTTTTTATAGTCCTTAAGTTGAACCAACTTACTGACCCCATCTAATGCATCCGAAGTTGATGCAGATTGAAAACATGTTTGGCAAACCATTTTTCGCTTTTTAAGAGACTTTAAACAGTAGCCTGAAACGTAGTAGAGAGAATTCTTCTCATCATCAGAAATGTTCGATTCTAAAGACAATGACATCATGTATTGCGATGTTGTCTGATCGACAGCTGGTTCGGGCTGAGTATCTGAAATTAATAGGTTACCAAGATAGTCACTTTCATCAATATCATAGCTACCTGTTTGAGGGACTTTCAAAAATTGAGCCGTCATAATAATTTTCAAATTATTTCTAAACTCAAGTGGTGTTGGAACTGGATTCTTGATCCTAACTGAGCTAAATAGATTCTCAAGACAATCTTGAGTAAATCTTGAAGTGAGAAGAAAGTTGTGAGACTGGAGTAATCCCTCACACATGTCAAGTATAGATGTTGTGGATAAAATCACACCTGTCTGCACAGGTTTCCAATCACCTGCACCTACCTTCAAACCTTGAATAACTACAATGAACTCTTTAAGTGACTCTACAGCTAAGTTGTACGATTCCATATTATTGTTAGATAAAGCCATTACTGGCTGCCTACTCGACATATAGTCAAACCATTTGTTACATTTTTCTATGAACCATGCTGTTGACTCAAACTCATCTATCTCACCTTCTACATAGAGAACATTAAGCTCAGAATCTGGGCTTTTCGAATATTCAACCATGAGTTTCAATGCACAAGATACACTATGACTGAAAAAATTCAATGCATTGTACACTTTCATTTTCTCAAAGTGACTAGGCTCTAAAGCAGATTCAGAAAGGTTAGGAGCAAGCCTCAACCCTTTGCTGCATTGGTAATCAATCAACCTTTTCACTGGCCTAATAGAGACACTATCAGAAGGCAAATTGTACTTCTGAACAATATCTGAAGGAAGCTTGAATGACCCATTACTGAGCAAAGATGCTTTCAGGTTTTTGATAAGGTGCGGAACATCTGCAAGAAAATATAGATGTTTGCTAGCATCACTAGGATGCGTAACACTTGTGCAAGGTTTGCAAAACTTGTTAACGATAATACCAAAGGCTGCCCACATAGCTCGATTAGAGGAACCCATATCTGAGGTAACAGATACTACATGTAAACCTATGCTCTCAGCATGGCTGATAATGTCCAAGATGATTGGCTTGAAAACAGCTCCTCGCACAGAATTACCTGTAAAGTAATAAGCTACTACCTGTTTCCACCTTGTTGCCAGCCCTGCAAGCATAGACATAGTTGTTTAATAAACTTTAGCAAACTAATTAATTTGCAACATATCTAAAATAACAGGAATAAAAACAACAAAAACGAGTCACCAATTGTGACTTGAATCAAATTCCACATATTGACCTACGACTTCTGACTTGCAAGCTAGCCCAAAACCCGAGGATGCATACTCTCTATGACCGACATGAAAAACGATTTGCAACATGATTTCTGTTTGTTTGTTAATAAATCTAAGACCTAAGATTATACCTGCCAACATGAAAACAAGCCCATGCGTGGCTTTTCCTTTGTGTCCAGGTAAAGTTACATCACCCATGATGCTTCCGCTAGCTCGATCGTACTCTTTAGCTGGAGTAATCTGCAGCTCATCTAGTGTGAGGCAGCAGTCTCTATCAAAGGGAGACATTTTCTCAACCTGTGGACACTAAAGCCCTTTAGTCGCACCAAAAGTATTTCACATTTTAGCCAAAGATAATGCTATAATTTTAAATAGCCATTTTTGATTTAATCACCATGGGTTTTTCAGAGAGCGAAGCACCACATCTTAGTCTGTAATTACGGAACTTTACCTTAACTTTCATATACTCAAACACCCCCTTGAGTACACCAGATGAAAATGGAACTCTCTGCATATGTCTTTGGAGTGTTCTAATAGAAGGAAGAGGTTGATTCTGCTCAAGCAACATGTTGTAGCCTGTGGAACCACATGCAAATCTTAGTTGCAGACCTTTTTTAATGGTTCCTGGGCTCCATTTAAGTCCTCTTGTAGACTTTCGTCGAAGCGCTTAAAGCTGATCCTCATTAAACATTTTACCTACAGCTGACTCCGACTGCTTAAGCTTCTTTCAAAGATCAAAGCATCTCTTTCGTACCTTACACAAAAATAGTAAATCAAATTTAATATATACCCATTACATCAAACATCAAGTAATACACATCAGTATCAAATATAGCTTATAAAATCTACAAAAGTCTTATACCTTAGCATTCTGAGTTTCTACTGAAGAAATCTTTCTCTTCAAGGTGTTTATTGTATCCTGGTCATCTTCACTAATGCTAGTTGTATTCATTTCCACTAAAAGTAAAATGAAATAATTTTGTCAATGCAAGCTCAGTATATCTAGGCGCTGTAGTTAAGTTTTGATGAGTGGAAGATAGAGGAACATATAATCAGAAGGTGGTTATACAAGTTATGAGTTCTGTTAAGTTGTGCATATTAGGATTAGCAAAGTGTACAAATTAGATGTGAAAGAAGACACACAAAGAATTAGTAATGCACAGAGGCAATGGTTAAGTCCCATCCAGAAGAATAAATTAAATCTCAGCACTCCTCACACACATTTCCACTGACTATACTTACTTGCATGATCATCGCAAGCCTACTAACAGAAAATGTTATAAACACATATTACTCAAGATAAATGTAATTGTATGTCAAAGCAAACATGAACAAAACAAATTTGCAAACCAGGAGAAGATGGTGCCTCCAGAACTGAAACATTAGGTTCTTCTTCAGGCGTTGAGCATGGCTTACTGCTTGCATAGTCGTGGTCAGAGGAATAAGCAATCGATGGCCCTGAGTCATCTGCACCTCGTTTTAAAGGTGGCTTTCGTCTTTTGGGAGCCGAACGATGTGGAAACAGAGTGGGATAAGCAAGATGCCGAAGTTTCTTCAAGCCATCTTTGCGGTTAGGCTCATACATCTGATCTTCAAAGTGTGCCTGAAAAGTAATATCTGTATATTAGTTAGGCCTATATTATGTTTATGCTGGTATTTATAGTTAACTTCAATAAACAGTTAAATCATGCGGAAGCTATGTTCACTATCAATGAATTCTGTAAATATAATACTTACGTGACAAAGTCGTGATGAAGAGGTGATGGTACCCTCTCGTCTCACCATTTGTATCCACTTAACTCGCAATGTGGCATCTCTTGGGAAGCAATGCATTGTGTAGCCGTGCTCAGATCTGTTTGTGCATCCTACTGCCCAGCAGTTAACCATTTTGATCTATTAATGGAGTGAAACTCCTTGATCTAATCTAATGCCACAAGCAAGTTGATTGAAGGAAAGTTGACTGCTGCTGCTACTACACCGCCAACTTTTAGTAACCTCTTTGTTGCACTTTGAGTTCAACACATACATACACACACCGATTACACTGAGATATAAAATATTAACAAATCAGCATGATCAATGTATGAATAGGTGTAGTTCTCGCTCAAATAATGCTCAAAATTGCCCCTTAGCTCCGCGTTTAAACTATGGTAATGACTTAGCATTTCAATCATAAAACATTAGGTTTAGATGAGGCTGAATGAACTAACAGCCCTTTAAAATATATATGGTAATGACTTAGCCTTCTAATCATCACAAAAAAATCTAGGTTTAGATGAGGCTGAGTGAACTAACAGCCCTTAATTTCCACAATAACAACTAAAATCCTATTAGAACAGTACAATCAAAGTGATAATTATAATAAATATCGTATATCACTTTGAGTACAATACGGTAAATGGAACTAAGATGGCGACCATAGGGTCACGTGATCAACTTTTTTGCGTTACTAGCATGGCGCAACTCTTACACTCGATGGCTCTGCTCTTAAGTGCTTTCCTGCCATAACCTTAAATAAGTTTCACTTATTTAATTGGGCCTATCGCTTGAATCACAATTCTGGACCAGGAATGGTATGAAGTAAACTACTCAGTTAAATTATGGCTAGAATATTTGCAGTAACTTTAACATAAGCTTGAGGAAGTTTTACGAATATTCTTAAGAATTTGTTGCAACACGGTATCGAGCTATTGAGCTCTATTTGAATGTTAGCCGCAAATATCCTGTCAACTTTTTTATTATTTTTAGAATTGTGTTAAATCATTATAAATGTGAAACTCGCGGAATGCTTTTACTGATATAAGTGACTCTCGCTTTAACAACTGCGGGTATGTTTTGAAGACCGCGTTGTTAAGTGACTCCGTCAGTAAACGAACTCCCCTCGAGCTTCCTTGGTAGTTAGCTATTGTATTGCATACCTATAGGCTGTTCACACTGTACTTTACTTTGTCTTTCTTTACTTTTGGTTAGGTTTTTAATTATCAGTGTAAACATTTAACAAGTCCACTTTTTACATTCTCTAATTATTACGTTTTCTTATTCATTTAACTTGTGCATCTGCATGTTGGTTGACAAATGTTAGGTTACCACAGAGTACATTGCGGTAGTTGTGACATATCTTTACCTCTTCATGTTTACTATCTTGGCTTTTTTTTTCATTTAGCATTTGTACCATAGATCAAAATGCTATGCAATGACTTATGTACCATAGGTCCCAATGCTATGCAATGACTTATGTACCATAGGTCCAAATGCTATGCAATGACTTATGTACTATAGGTCCAAATGCTATGCAATGACTTATGTACCATAGGTCCAAATGCTATGCAATGACTTATGTACCATAGGTCTTTTTTATAATACTTCAACTATGGCAGATATTAGGCCAGTATCCACCACCGTATGTGCTTAAATGGCAGATATTAACCTAACACCCGGTACTGTATGTACCTAAATGGCAGATATTAGCCTAACACCTGCACTGTATATACCTAAATGGCAGATATTCACCTAACACCCGGTACTGTATGTACCTAAATGGTAGATATAAGCCCAACAGCTGGCACTGTATGTACCAAAAGCGGAAAGTCATCTGTATGCTCAATTCTGCAAAGTTATCTTTTCTTGCTTAGCCTTGGGTAGGCAACTCCTCTTTGCACCAAAATAATTTACTGGATTGATCACATTCAAAAGATGGTGTGCTGTATCATTGTGTTGAAAATATGAAAAGCATGTTGACAAAGTAGTCTCAACTTGCCTAGACATCTTTAATCTTGTACAACTCAAAGTTCAATTTTTAATTCGTAGTCTCGACTTGTCATCACATATAAGTTGTATGGTAGTAAACTGAAAATTTAAGGTAAGAATGCGTTTGTTGTTTATTCTGTTAGATCATACTATATGAGACCAAATCGGTTTCACATTAAATTTACCTTTGTTGTGAGCAGTTGCATTCAGTGTAACAGGTTTTCCATCAAGTCATCTAAAACCATTAGGTGAAAACACACTATGCGATATCTAGTGCGATATCGCACTGCGTGTGGCGCTAGAACATTCTGCGCTAGAACTCGCTCAGCGAGCTCGTGCAGAGCGGTAACATTAGACATTCTTTATTACAACATTATCATGTACGAGATGCATTTCGATTGGTAGGTTTTTCCCAGAATGCAATTCAATGGCTGGTAATTTTTTCGTATTGATGTTCACCAACATACAGCAACAACATTTTGGTATTTAGTTACGGCTGAAACATCATCAAAACGAACATTGAATTGTTCATAGATTTAATGAGAGCACACCCAGTCTTGTATGACACAACACACAAAAAATATAAAGAAACCCAGTTGAAAACCAACATTTGGGAGTCAGGCCTTGCGCAGGTTGACCATCGTTAGATTAGTAAATATTTATCATATTAAAAATAAAAAATTGCTATAAAGTAATTTATATATAAAAATCGCTAAATAGTACTGTTAAAAATACAAGAATGTTTTTTTCTTATGTCTTGTAGTGAACAATCCATGAAAGTGAGATAGGCATAATAACAAAAGTGGAAGTTTTTTACGTCGTTGCCTAGAAGGCGACATATTGACTTAAATTTATTAATACCTCAGAAGAAACTAATGATACAGAATTTTATTGGCAGTTTGTGAGCGTGCCCACATTATCGTTTGCTGGTGAATCGCTCAAGTGTGTTTAGGCACACGCCAGCGATATCTCCGCGCTCCTCATGACGCATGCCATAAAATCGCCCAGTGTGTTTGAACCTTTACAAAGACATTCAATACAATATGGCTGACATTCAATACAATATGGCTGACATTCATTTAAACAAGGTTTAGATTTTCTCTAAGAAGCTGATTAAAATGGCGGTAATATAGTTTACGCCGCTAACTGTGTAAGACTATTCAGCAAACAGAAGCAGAAACTATGAGGGCGTATGTATATCTAGTTTAAAAACTGGCTCAGGTGAAGATTAGATGGGTGGGTGGAGATTATGGTGGGAGGGGGCTGTTAGTGTAATAAATGTGGAAACTCAGCGTTTATTCGGACTAACAGACAGACACAATGACATGAGATTTAATTATTTTATTTATTAGTATAGAGATTTCTTTTTATATAATTAAACTTGTCAAAAAAATTTTCATTATAACTTATCTAAATTTTTAGAATTAGGTAAGATAAAGTTTATTAGATTTTATAACAAACTAGCTGTGCTGCCCAGCGTTGCCCGGGTAATAAAAAAGTCTGGACAGAAAATTGATTTGTATTTAACATATAACAATATTTCCCATTCTAACTTTCAAACTACATATCATGAGAGAAGTGTTTTGTGTAATTGAAATAAATTAAGAGAAAAATGAAAACAACTGTAAAGGTTTTAAAACTTTGTCAAACAACTGTACCTTTTAAGCTATTAGCCTGCATATTGCCAATGGAAAATTCCTGTAAGCTGCTGAATAACTGCTAGGCTTCTAATGGCGGTAAGCCATGACTTTGTGTCAGCATTATTGTCCAGCTACAGTTATTCTAATAATAGCTATAGCTGGACATACCGAAAACAGATATATTCTGAAAAATATATATATATAGAAAGTCCTTATCCTTCACACGATTTTTAGTGAAAAAACTGCTTTAAAATTATATCAAGTCTAAATTGTTTTAATGAAATCACTTGCCAGGCACCGCATTCCTTTGACCTTGGTAAAGGGCTTGGTAAATTAATTGCCTGGTTTGTTATATGAACTCTGCATACTTCATATTTGGGTGTCATCAATCACCAACGCTCACTTGTAAACAACAGTCTCATATGTATGACATTACATGATTCAACAGTACAATACTTGTTCCTTAACATACTCTCTTCTCTTGAACATGTCAACTTGTCTTAAGCACATGTCATAAGTTGAGTAAATTGGATTGGCTACTATCTCACCCTGTTACGATTCCTAATCTCCTTGTTCCAGACTACTAGCTGGGATTTGGTCAACAGATATTCAGCAAGACGTGTCTCTGTGTTTGAACGATGAGATCATTGCATATGGTTTATTTCATTACCTTTTTAACTGTCTTAGTATAATATGAATATTTTATCACGGATTAGCCGTTCACAAAGTGTACTGATTTTTTTTGCTACCAGTGGGATAGTTTAAAAGTCGTCTGGTTGAGATCATCTGCAGCAACCTTTTAGCCCTTTTACTGCCAAAAGGTTGCTTACACTTTTCATGGTCAATCACTGAAAATTCAGTTTGTATGGCTTTTAAAGATATTAGTTTAAAAGTCGAATAGCAAACAAATTACTTTTTCAGACTATTTTAAATGTATGTAATCGCTTCCTAGCATATCCATAAATCCTATAAAACACTAACATACTATCATGAAAGTGAAATAATGCATCAATGGTCTGGTGGAAAAATGCATATGATTTGCAAAAGTAATCTATATTAACAGCTTCAAATGCACAAGGGCTTCTTATCTTTAATGTTTGTCTAAAATGCAACTAAAACCAATTATTAACAGTTTAAATACAGCTGCTGTGTGACAGCATTATGTAATAATTTGATATTCAGAAAAGTTGTTGTAGCAATATTTAAATGGCTCCGAGTAATTTCCGTTTTCATATTATTAACCGGTAAAATGCCAAATAGTTGACACAATAAAATTCTCAGACATTCACTCTTAACATAGAGGTAAGACCGTTTCTTGGCTTTACGGAAAGGTTGTTAGACAGACAGGAATTCAAGTTATGTTTTTCTTAGCTCTTAGAGATTATTAAAGTAAGTATCTAGCAAAATAATCCTATTTTATAGGAAAAAAATATATCTCAAATTTAAAAAAAAAATTCATTTGATTGGATTCTAGGGCTGTGCAAGAATGTTGTCATTTCTACATCAATCGTCTGCCACGTATAATAAAACCGTTGATCAAGAATCGCTCATTTTTTGGCAATGAAATTATGTTAGAATGGTGTGCTAACAGGATACATATAATATGTTCTAAAATGGACTATTGAGGTGTTTAGGAGCATTTATCACTGGTTTGTGCTAACTTTCAATGTATTTTGGGTTAAATCCAAATTCTGGCCAGTCTTTCTGGTGATGAGGTAGTTTACACCACAGAGAAGATTCTCTCCAATTGGTTATGTAATATAGGTGTTCATGTTTTGCCTTTTTTCTCGCTCCGTTTTAATACCCTCAGATGTTATATAAGTATTTATATATATATTTCGGATCTTAATGCTCAAAAAGCTTGCTATAGCTCCTGAGTATGTTTGGGGCCACCCCAACCAGCAGGTCGCTGCCCAAGTGTTCAATTCTAAAAATCTCAGTAAGCCACTAAAACCTTGTGCGTGTCATGATTGTAAATATTACTGGTTGCAAGGGGTTACACCTTGGCTTATTTTCTACACAATTACATAGCGTCATGGTTTGTACTATTTCTCTCGGCAACTGACAATTTAGTATTTCAATTGTGATAATGAATAAAAATGGCACCCGATCATCAACGAAATTGCCTTGTAAACTAAAAAACAACAGAACAACACACTTTTCCTCTCTCATAAGAAATTTTTTACAAATGATACACTCACTCACTCGATGTTGTGCTAGATTGTGGCTCGCACGAGCAGCATGGCAAAAAACTTTGTTATAATTTGTCACGCTCAGTGGTTTGGTCTACTCTCGCTCATTCTCTAGCAGGTCCTCTCTGAGCAATAAATACATGTACATATTGTTCACTCTCTAGCAGGTCCTCTCTGAGCAACAAATACATGTACATATTGTTCACTTTCTAGCAGGTCCTCTCTCAGCAATAAATACATGTACACATTGTTCACTCTCTAGCAGGTCCTCTCTCAGCAATAAATACATGTACATATTGTTCACTCTCTAGCAGGTCCTCTCTGAGCAATAAATACATGTACATATTGCTCACTCCCCCTAGCAGGTCCTCTCTCAGCAATAAATACATGTACATATTGTTATCAGTGTTTAGTGATCATATTGCTGATGCTCTCATGCGAACTGATGCAATGTACTCAACAAGTCCTTTGCATGTTTCTTCTACCACACACGATATGTTCACAAACATCTGATAAAGTACCTGCAGCTATTGCTTTTGTAATGCAAGATCGGCGAATAAGCCCTGTATGCGATGATAGCTGGAGTTGTCAGAATTCTGTACTCAGCATGTTGGTAACTCGTGTTGGTGCAAATTAAAAGGATTAGATACAAAAAACTTGCAACAGCCAGTATTTTTTAATTGAAGGATTATTGACATCGTCTCTTAATTTTTAGCTGCGCTGGGTGGTGATTTAGGCCTGATTTTGTTGGCGCTTTATTGGTTCCTGTTATACAAACAACATGCACACATGTTATTTCGTTAAACAACTTTGGAATTGTGTTCTCTTACATATTTTAGGGCAAGCGATTCATGTTGGTCATCTACCACCCCAGCCAGCTGCCCAGCCCGCAGCAGCTCCTGGAAACAATGCAGCGCCTCCATTCACTCCCTTAAATCCGGCTGCCTTCCCAGGTGCACCATTTCCTTTCCCCGCGAATGCCAACCCAGGAAGTAGGTCTTGTCAGTCAACCTTCAATGAGATTATAAGGAGCTTGTTTAGATTAACATGGGATTCAATATAGTAGCATAGACTATCATTGTTATCGTTCGATGCAATGATTGATTTGTGTTAACTCTTTCTAATCCTCTCAGGCTGTCATTGTTTTGTTTCTTTCTCTTGAGCAAAGAGGACCAAACAAAGTTGGTGGGGACCCTATTTAGAAATGTTCAAAATATTGCACATTCCCGACAGCATCCAATTGCCAGCTTTTCAGTTTGTCTTGTAAACAGGATGAATTAATCTGTATACATTCATAGATATAAATCAATTTGGAATTATGTTGGCCATAGCCAAAGGTTTCAGCTGCTACAATCTCTGTCTGGTTTGTAGTTAAGATAAAAGTGTTGTTATTTCTAACTCAGTTGTTGACAATAGCTCAATATAATGACCATTGATTCAGAATTCAGATTTGTATAGCTTCAAATTAAAGATTCATTCAAGTGATCAATAATAAATAGTTAAATTTAAATAGATTAATGATCAGCTGCTGTTATTTTCTACAACACTGATTACTAGCGGTATAGAAGTTATTCATGATGGCAAGCACTTCTAAATTAAACAAGTTAAGTTTGCCTACAATATTCCCAGATTGTGTGGACAACTCTATCTTCAAAGGTTGACATTCCTAGAAACAATTCACAGGGGTTTGTAATTTTTTTATTGTTTTGTTTTTAATAGTTTCATATCATACTCTCTTTGCAATTTTCCTCCAGAGTGACTTTTTTATATTTTGTACTAGGGTTAGTGGCAAATTACACACTGGTATGACTGTTGCCTTGATTAATTCGGCACATTTCGAGTGCTAGGTCTTTGTGTAGGTCATTTAGGGTCTGATGAAATTCTGTTAGGTTACTGAGGAAGTGTTTTTGTTGCCAGCCAAACATCCTGTTCAGTGGCTAATAAAAGACAGAAGGAACTTGGCTGTATGATTTCAATTCCTTTTTTCCTCATCAGACGTCTCACCACTTTGTTTGATCTTTAAAATTTATGTTTCCTCGGGCCAGGTGTTTTGATGTATAAAATATTTTTAATGCTTGAAATTTCATCACATTAATAAAGTCCTTGAAAGCCAACTAACTACCTATACCTATTTCATAGGTCGTAAAAAATTAGCCAATCAATAGGCAGCATAAGGAATGAAGAGTCGAGTTTTGTTAAAATCTTTGATTACACTCGTGCCATAATACATTGACACTTTTATTTATCGATTATTAGTTTTTTGAGGCAGGGGGACTGTTGAGGTAGCCGTATCCCTTTAGGTTTGTAGGATGATTGTGTGTCAACAGCGATTATTTGTTTACAGATGGTGATGCCGTCGGGCCATCTCCGACAGCAACTAATATGGCGCCTCCTTTCTTCCCTTTTATGGGTAAGTAGAGACTGTCGACAGTTCGGTTACCTGGTTGTTGGCTGGTATGCAGTCGGAGGAGCAATTTTAACATGGGGCCAGAAGCTGTCAGACTTTTGTAATGACGAGCGAGCTACGCCTGCTGCCGATAGCGGCACCAATAAGTTCAATCAGTTTTATCTGTGACTATCAAAATTTTTGTATTTTGCAAATTAAAAGAGGAAAACTGGAACTAGTCTTAAACATGTAATTTTGCCGCTCAATATACCAGGAACACAGGTATTGTCTCCAAATAGTTCGTTTAACACAATACAAGCAGTGTTAGCGTGAAGGCTTCCCGTCTACACCTACTAAAAATTTCCTTTTCTCATCATCTGTCTGTGTAGGCAGCTCTTTAGTTTATTATCTACGTATGTAGCACTTAAAGATGTGATCACACCAAATTCTAGTGGATTTTCATTAGAATGTGTAGATATTTTTTAGCATTTGAGATTTTGTTTGTGGTTCAGGTGATCTAACTGCCAGGATGTTTCAGGATTAAAATCGCCAAAACTTGATAGCAGTTAAAACACTCAGAGGAAAAAGACACCCAAACATGATGACAACAGTCTCGCTTCTAGTTTATAAGTGCTAAATACCGTGAAACCTCTAATTGAACGCTATCTTCATTTGAACGCTGCCTCTATTTGAATGCCACCTCTATTTGACCGCCACTAGAGGAGAAGATTTGAAAACTACAGCACCACCCTTTAATTGAATGCCTCCTCCATTTGGCTTCCACTTTAACATTATTTGATCGTTACGAACCCATAATAGCAAGTGATCAGTTTACGTGTCTCCAAAATGGTACTAATACTGACTCGGTTACGTCAATAACAATTAATTCTTTCATTGTTTCTCTTCGTTTTTCAGTCTGTTTTCCAACTTGAAGCTCTTCGTTTTTTCGTTAAAACTTTGAAAGCAACATCCAAATAATTAATAACTGTATCAGACTAATAGTAGTTCCTTGTTCAACTCGTTTTTGGTATTTCGACGTATGTGAAACAAGGTTTACATATACAATGGTATATGAACACCTAGTTTTAGGCTAAAAGCTGTGCTTAGTGTCTGTCCGGCTTAAAGTTTATCAATTTTTTTACAAAACCCAACGTGCAAAAGTTTTGCTCTGCTAGAAAAGTTGTTTGGACGCTAATGTCGACTAATTCAGCAATGCAGAAGAGTTGAGGTCAGAAAACATTGTGGAAGGTATTGAACAGTCAGAAGATGTTCGTTCCGTCGAATGAAACTGGCCGAGCACATGATACAATTATTTTTGTTTTTGCATGTATTATAAGTATGGTTCGTTTATGTCACTTGTTCTTGAATATATTTTTGTAGCATTTAATAGATTATCTTTATATAACTTATAACTTTGCAGATATATAGAATATTATTTGATATCATCCTTGCGTTTATCTTAACTCGTCTTACAATGGATCGCCGCTCATACCTCTTCTTCTATTGCGCATATAAAGCCAGTTTGGGCTGCAAACCGTAGCAAACATATCAATGAGTGCAATGCGCTTTTATGCAACATTGTTAAATACAGTTATCAAATAAAAATATTCCTTGATATTTAAAATAAAATTAAAAAATTGAAACTCCAACAAATTACAAAGCAGGTCACTGGCTATAATATCATTGGAGGTTAATTGCAAGCAATAGATATCAACTGGTTGAGATATTTTTCATCTTTCCAATGCATATTTATTTAGAGATCATTGAGAAGTTCGAGGTAAGTTAGTAGATTTATTGCATTCAAAAGGGTTAATGTCGCTCTGCCCGAAGGAAAGTGCAAAATATAGGCGACATTCGCTTTGCCCATAAAAGGGTTAAATATTCCCAAATATCATCCCAAATATCATCCCAAAACCCTGACGAGCCATTTGAAAAATACAACGCCATCCTCTATTTGAACACCACCTACATTTGACTGCCGCTAAAGGAAAAGGGTTGAAGAAAAGACCGTAGTGGTGTTCAAATAAAGGTTTTACGGTATACAGTCTCATCAGTATGTGGTACTCATATGCTACTCAACGGGACAAAGTTAAGCCAATTTATTTTTAAATCATTTGAGACGCCTACATCATGTATTTGAGGCTGTATTTGAAGTTTTTTTTCCAACAATGATGAGCAGAAACAAAATAAAGTACAGCGTATATGTGAAGAGCGACCCGTTACACTACGGCTTGTAATAGTCGATGTCAATGATGAAAGAAACAGGCAGCTGAGCGACCATTGACATAACTTTGGGAGAAGTCTGTGCATGTCTTTTTCTTGTGGACATTTTAACTGTGATCAGGTTTTGTTGATTTTAATCTTGAAACATGTTGGCAGTCAAATCACTTAACACCACAAACAAAATATCAAATGATAGAAAATTATCTACATGTTCAGCTAAAAGTTCACTAAAATTTGATGTGATCACATCTTTAAGCATACTTACTGTGTATCATTTGATGATAAACTTTCTGAATATGATAATGCAACATTGGCCACGTTTATTGCATCGTGTTACATATGATGAACACATTTTGATGGTTTTTTGTTGATAATCCCTAGACATGCCACGTTAAAGTAAAGAGTCCTGCTACTAATTCTCTTAGGACATGCATCAGAGCTCATCTGAAAACTTCATCGCTGTTCCTTTGTATCTTCACTATAGGTTAAAATGGAATAATTTTCCCTTCCAGGGATGATGCCTCCACCAGCCATGCCAACAGCTAATCTTGCCTCTCTCACAGAGGAGCAGCTTAAGCAACTGGAGTCAAGTGAAAGAGAAGGTCTCGAGGCTAGGATTCAATGGCTGCGAGACATACAAACACTTCTCGACAGCGCTGTTGAGCAGATGCATCAATATACACAGGTATTTTCAACTATTTCTCATAATTCAACTGCCCAGTTATACTAAACATATCCTGATTTACTAGAAACTCTAATGTTCTAGAGACTCTCTGATGTAGCTTACGGAAGAATCTCTGATATACTAGATATACTCTGATATGCTAAAAACTTACTGATCATATATAATAGCGTCGCTCTGGTATACTAATGATGCTCTGGTATACTAGATACGTTCTGGTATACTAGAAATGCTCTGGTATACTGGATATGCTCTGGTATACTAGAGATGTTCTGGTATACTAGAGATGTTCTGATATACTAGAGATGTTCTGATATACTAGAGATGTTCTGGTATACTGGAGATGTTCTGGTGTACTAGAAATGCTCTGGTGTACTAGAAATGCTCTGGTATACTGGAGATGTTCTGGTGTACTAGAAATGCTCTGGTATACTGGAGATGTTCTGGTGTACTAGAAATGCTCTGGTATACTGGAGATGCTCTGGTATACTAGAGATGTTTCGGTATACTAGAGATGCTCTGGTATACTGGATATGCTCTGATATACTGGAGATGCTCTGGTATACTGGAGATGCTCTGGTATACTAGAGATGCTCTGGTATACTGGATATGTTCTGGTGTACTAGAAATGCTCTCGTATACTGGAGATGTTCTGGTGTACTAGAAATACTCTGGTATACTAGAGATGCTCTGGTATACTAGAGATGTTCTAATATACTAGAGATGCTCTGGTATACTGGATATGCTCTGATATACTGGAGATGCTCTGGTATACTGGAGATGCTCTGGTATACTAGAGATGTTCTGGTATACTAGAGATGCTCTGGTATACTAGAGATGCTCTGGTATACTGGAGATGTTCTGGTGTACTAGAAATACTCTGGTATACTAGAGATGTTCTGGTATACTAGAGATGCTCTGGTATACTGGAGATGTTCTGGTGTACTAGAAATGCTCTGGTATACTAGAGATGCTCTGGTATACTGGAGATGTTCTGGTGTACTAGAAATGCTCTGGTATACTAGAGATGCTCTGGTATAGTAGAGATGCTCTGGTATACTAGAGATGCTCTGGTGTACTAGAAATACTCTGGTATACTAGAGATGTTCTGGTATACTAGAGATGCTCTGGTATATTGGAGATGTTCTGGTGTACTAGAAATGCTCTGGTATACTAGAGATGTTCTGGTATACTAGAGATGCTCTGATATACTGGAGATGCTCTGATATACTGGAGATGCTCCGGTATACTAGAGATGTTCTGGTATACTAGAGATGCTCTGGTATACTGGAGATGCTCTGGTATACTAGATATGTTCTGGTATACTAGAGATGCTCTGATATACTGGAGATGTTCTGGTGTACTAGAAATACTCTGGTATACTAGAGATGTTCTGGTATACTAGAGATGCTCTGATATACTGGAGATGCTCTAGTATACTGGAGATGTTCTGGTGTACTAGAGATGTTCTGGTATACTGGAGATGCTCGGATATACTAGAGATGCTCTGGTATACTGGAGATGTTCTGGTGTACTAGATATGCTCTGGTATACTAGAGATGATGTAGTGTAATAAAGATGCTCTTCTGTACTCCAGAGGCTATGATGTAGTGGAGGCACTCTAGTGCATTGGAGGCTCTATGATTTTGTATAGAGTGATTTCATTACTTCAATACATTTCCTAACAGGTTATGTAGATGTACGTATAGCCGAATATGCACATGTACATTTTGCTGAATATGTAAACAATATGATTAATAATGTAAACATGGTGTTTTATTAATGATTGCTTGAAGTTAATTATTGATAACACTTCGAATTTGGACAAAAATTGACTTAAATTATAAACAATACTTTTTGTAAATTTATACATACCTGACATAACTTGCTTAGAGTATTATGAATATAATACATTTTTATGTAGTAAATATTTATATGTGTATAAATAGTGCCTTAACTGATTCGAGCTAGTTTCTTCATATTATTAACCTAAAGAGCTTGTTATTTGTAGGTCATGTCAGTATTAAATTCTTCAAATATACCTTCAACATCATCCAATCAGAATAGTTCAACAAACCATACACCAGAGGCTTCAACCAATAAGAGCACTACAGCAACTGGCAATGAGAACCCTGATTTGCTATCTAAATCTAGCGGTGATCAAACAGCAGATAAAAGTACTCTTCGGTCTTCCAATAGAACTCCAGCTGAGCCTCAGGCTATAGCCACTGAAGATAGAAGTATTCGCAGCGGTGTGTGAATATGGCTGCCATACCTCCTCCTATTCATTAGCAATTTTATGTTCATCTATCCTGCTACCAAACCTTACCTTCTGCTTATGCTTCTCTCCTCTTCCTTCTTGCATCCCCTCCAATTCTCCACGCCCTCCCCCTTTCTTATCAAATTTATCTATCGTATAACTAAAACTTAACCTTCTGATTATCCCACTCTCTTCTCTTTGCCCTTCCTTCCACTTTTTCTCATCTTCCTCCAATACTTTCGCTCTGTCTTCCTTATCCGCCAAACCTTTCTCCTTGTCATCAGTTTAGTAGATATTTATCTTACTTTTTCATCGAATTGGCTGCAAATCTGTTACTTGTACATTTGAAGCATATAAATCAAGAATTAGAGGCTACACTTGGAATAGAAAAATTTCAACTTGATTAACAGAAATTGAAATGTTCTTCGTGTGATTTGTTGACAGTTTGAAGCGTCAGTTTTGCTGTGCACTCTCTTTGATACCCTTGATGTTGTTTCAAATGTGTGAGAGACTACCTTAACCATGCTTGTAGGTGTACAAGAGACGACAGGTAGCAGTATCACCTCTGACCAATACAATGGAGCAAGACCAAAAACTATTCAAACTTTGTCATCAGTCACTTCCCAAGGTTGAACTTTTATTTCCATCTGTCAGGTGTCGGCTGGTCACACACGCGTAACAAGAGAAGTGTGTGGGCAGATGAGGTGGAGGCATTGGAGCAAGAAATAAATGTTTCATTTTTTTTGTTTTTCAGTCTAAGAAGTTCAAATGAAAAGTTCGATCATATAAGAAACGACGACCTGTAATAATGAAAAAGACGATTTAAAAATTGTTTTAATTTAGCTGTAATTGTCTTGGTACAAATCAAAAATATCAGCTCATGCAATTGAAACCTTGCAGCTAATTCTTGCTTTCTGGCGATTTGTCGATGACTGAACTGCTTGCACTCAAACCATTCAGTCGGTAAACTTCTCCTGCCTCGACATTCGCCAATCAATATTTAGTGTGTGGCCAATCTATAGACTAGTAACACAGTAATGACAAAATAAGCATGATTCTTTCCGAGATTATATTTACATGGTGTATGTGCAGCATAAAGTCATACTGTATATGTATGTACAAGCAAAAGTATACAAGGAAATATAAACACAAAAATCGAGTCAAATTTTAAGCGCCTTAAAAGTTTTGGCTACGATTTGTAACTGTTATCCAGGCCAATAATTCTAATAGAAAAAAGAGTGAAGGTTTGTATCGTACATATGACCATGTAAGCACAGTTTTGATCCACGTGTTGTATTCAGGTAGGACTAATAATCAATATACACAGTACAATCAAACCTCAAATTGTGATCGCTTCTACTTGTAAACTTTTTTTGATTTTTGACATGCATTGTTAAATTTAAGCAAATTATTATCTTGACATATAAATTAATTTTTGGTATACGATGTTCGAAATTTTTCAAAAAATTGAAGTTTTTCAGTTGAAAAAACTGGTAAATATTACAATTATAATGAGAAAATACTAAAAACTATATAAATGAGATTAATTCAAACTTTATGTAGTTTAAGTTCGAGCAAGCTTCATTGCGTTTTTGTATCACTCATTCTACCTTTTGTATTAATACCTTTTGTACATTGCCATTCCTACAACTATTTACATTTGTCGCTTAGACCATGTAGAGAGGTGACCACTTTTATTGACTATTACTAAATTGATATAGTTTCTCCTTAGATTGATGTAATTCATTCATTTTAATACTTATAAGTAATACATGAAATATTTATTGCCAAATTCTGGAGCTATAGAAACCAAGTAACATTTTGGTCTGGGCTCGCGTCATTCAGAAAAATATGTTACTTAGTCCGTTACTTCTCCCGTTACTCTTGTATTTCAATTTTTTACCTTATCCTACTCCCGAGTAAATTTGGCTTTGTAGTTTCGCTTCATTTTTTTTGTATTTCCGGTTAATGTAGGATCACGAAATTTTGGTCACTTTGTGCATTCTACGTTTCCAGTCTAATCCAAACGTTTCAAGTTGAATGGATTATTAGTCACTGAGATTTCATCAAAATACTGAGGGCACTTCTAACCGGGTGAAAAAGGGCAAAACATTAATTTCTAATGACACACTGATTAAAACTCTTAGTAATCAAGAATCAAAAGCAGATAAAGCTAGAAAGCTTCTTTTCCTCAGCAACGAAAGCTTCTTTTCCTCAGCAACGAAAGCTTTATAGTAGAAGCTGTTTTCTATTCATAAAAAAATATACACTCCATCAGATTCGCTATACTGCAATCATTGTTTCTCCAGTTACCCTGCTTACCCCTAACACATCACATCTTTGAAAGGAGTGTGAAAAAAACCATTTCCCTTATTGGATTTCCGTTTTTTTCCATTGAGTTCTAAAAGCTTGAAGCTATAAACTGATATTCCGTTCAAAAGGAATTGTGCTATCCTAAGCGCTTTCACAGTTGATGGAAAGTTGTTAACAGTCAATGATCAGGGGGACCTGCTTGTGTGTACATGATTGGGCTTCTAAGTGGTAAAGGAAATACGATGTGATGTATTCATGTGAAAATATTTGTTGCAACATTCAACCATTGCAAAACTTGAAATGGTTCAACTTCAAATGTTGAGTTTTGGCTGTAGAGTTCAATAATCAATTTTGTTCTTGGTTCATTTACCTTTTGATGATGATTGATTAATTTATTATAGTTGTGAGGCTGTACATTACAGCTCAAGTGTATTGAGTAGTAAAAAGTCAACAATAATTATAACAAATGCTTTGGTTAAGCCGTTTTAGTTAATCACATAATGGCAACATCTCCAGCACTGGATTCCATTCATCAGGTTGCTTTTCATTGATGCAAAAACACGGGCACCATTTCAGTTGGTAGTTTCCAAAGCTACTCTTACAACTTTAAATTTAAATGCGGTGTCGTATTGTGCACTTTTCGATGACACGTGTTACGAAATGTGCTTGCTGATTTGGTACCTTTTACCGTCGAGTAATTTGCTGAAGGCGTAATGCCTGCCCTTTTCCACAAAGGTGAGAAACTCATTGGCCGATAGCCACCTTGTCACCCAACGCATGCGCGCAACGACAGACAAAGACAGTAGACTTGGCGGATGACTCCTAGGGCTAGATAAAATTATATGTGTTAAATGAATAAAAAAATGGCGGCTGTGGTTTACACATGCTGTATACCTGCAACTCAAAAACAACCATCAAAGTTTCGGGTGTGACTTATACATGGTAGCAGCTTATACATGAGGACTTACAGTAGCCATATAAATTATTTACTGAACACGATATTAATAATCATTAAAAGCTAGGTTATTTGCAGCAAGATCGTCCCTTTTATAGTTTCATTATAGTTTGGCAAGGTGAATAGTCAAAAGTAGATGTTGAGAGATATTGGAGGAGATTGGTGAGATGCCAGATAGTTCAAAGTACTAGTATACAGGCAAAAAAATACATAAGTTCAGTGTGTGAGCTTTATTTTGAGTGCATTGGTTTCACTGCATTTTTTTACTGCAGCCTCTACAGATGTTTCTGAAAACTCTGGAGCCACTTTATCACCAACAGCTGAGGAAGTGAGAAAGCGAAGGTTAGAGAGGTTCGAGCAACGAGCGGAAGACTGAGGACCATGAAAGACTAAGTCCGAAGACTGAGGACCATGAAAGACCAAGTTCTGTACTTTTATCGTTCAATGGCTGGTCCAGCGATGGCATAAGATCAGGAGCTTCGTAACCTTTCAGTTTTTGCAGTAATACTTTACGCATCTTCAGTTCACCCTAGTGCCTATTAGCGCGACTAAATATTACTGGCAGTTCGAATATTGTAATATATTTTGGTTATCTTAAGATTCCATGTAACATTTGCACAGTGATTAAAATTGCTAAAATCCGTAAATGGTTTATCGTGAAAAATAAAATGCTAATATAATACTAACTTTGTTTTCTATCTATATTGCTAAGTAGACTTGCTATCATCGATTCAACCCCATCTTCACCTAGTAAGACACTCTACATTCTGAACAAATCAATAAGCATATTTGATGTGGTTTCGTTATGGAGCTGTAACTATTTTTCAATATATCGCACCGTGATCATAAAATTGGCCATAAATTATTTCTGCGTGTAGGTGGTTGATTAAGGAATGTGCTTTGCGGTTGTTTGGCAAGTATAATTTAGCTGAAAAATCAAAGCTCTCTCAGCTAGTGGATAGAGACGAAGACTGCATTTGGCCTTTGTTATTATTTTTTGCACTTACCCATTAAGCTAAATTTGTTCCAAGGGAAGATAAAAGCATAGCACGCGGAAAAGATGATTTATTTCCCTACAAGTTTGGGATCCCCTTGAATGCAGAAAATATTTTGTTGGTTTGCTGGGAGTTGTGCCATTTAGGGATGAGGTTGCATTTGAGAGTTGAAACTGGCTGCTATCCAAGTTTGTTCATGTGCCTGGATTCAGTCCTTACTTTTGAGTGATACAAAATGGATTGCGTGTTGTCAGCACAAATAAATGTTAAATGGATAATAATACATGAGTCACCAGTTCTCTATAATCTACTGACATTAGATTATTAATCTTGGAAGAGAAATCATTAGCTGTAACAATTTCGGAGCAAGAATGTGGTGTGAAGTTAATGTAAGAGACAAATGTGCCAGGTTTAGAGAATCTGAGCTAAACCTTTGCCATAAAATATCAGTGACTGTTGAGGTTATAAAACATTAGAAGTTGTTTTCATGTATATGTAATCGTTTAAAATGAATAATATCGCTATGCATTCTAAAAGCACCAGCATAATTTTATGATACCTGATCATATTAAGATAAGGGTAATGCTTGATTAGAGAGCTGATTGATTCGATTAGGTAACTAGCTCCTGAAGGCTCTTCGTTTGCTACAGCAAATACTTCATGGTAAAGCTTATGGTTGAGGCTCCAGTTCACCTGCTTGTCACACATTTGCAATAAAGCGTAAAAGAGAAAACTGTTGTGTCGTCAGAAGGCAAGGCAATAAGCTTTTCAGAGAAAAAGAAAATTTTCAACTTTTATCTTTGTATTATAATCTCCTGTTCATAAACTTACGAAGTTCAAAATTGCCTGGAAACAAGGCATGCAAATAAACTTTCATCCCAACTAGTAAACACCCATACTAAATGTTAACATAAAGATTTATTACATTTTGTCGACTTCAAAACAGCAGTTCTCAGACACTTGAGGTGTTTGATATTTGTCATGGAATGCTTTCAGGCCTATAAATGGGTGGTCTAGCAGCATGTAGTGTTAGTATGATCTTTTTATCTACTGCTACCACTTAGAAAGTTCAATTGTTTCAACTACAGACTAACTCCCTTAATCGAATTCAAAGATAACTTGCTACAACCGCTTCAAAATTTCAACAAAAAACAAGTTTTTTTCAATTGGCCAGATTTGTGGCAGCAGAGTTATGTAGGTGAACTTAAAAAAGGGTTCCAGAGCAGTTTGACAAACATGACATCATTTTGTAATACTAAGCGAGTTGTAGCGTAAGGGAAAACATCCTTGAGTGTTCATCAACTCGATACACTCGGAGATTGTGTAACCATTGACAAGGGCAGCAGGTGCCACAAGAGGCAATTCCCACCGTTGACTATAGTTGGTTCGGTTTCCACAGGATAGCAGAAATGAACCGGATTGCAGGTGTTCAACTGTGAATGAGATGTCAGGCATAAAGTCACTTTATCTTATTTTCTGTTGTTCTAAAGAAGACATCATGATTAGTGCGACTATAACCATATCTCACCATATTAACCCATTGGAGTGTGCCAGTGGGACTACTTCAAAAATATTACATTTAACATAATTAATATTTTGATTTGTTTACTATGCAAGTGCTATCACTGCTATTTGAAACCTTTTTATGTTCTGAGGTGTTTATGGCAAATCATTATTCTCTCTTCCAAGGATTTCATTGCCATTATATTGCTGTATTACTCTTCGTAGTTGTGTCTATCAACAATGAAAATTTTTTATAATGATTTATTTGCGTCTGTATATTGTTTCCACACAGGCGAATTAACTGTATGGTGCAAGATGGTATTCCTCAAATTCAGTGGCACGGTTTAGTTGTCATGGTAACTAACTGTTGCCGCTATGCTCGCAACTCTCAAAACAAAGGCCGCTTGACGTAGCAGTGTGCGCCAAAAGCAAAAATATTTACAGACCTATCAATCACGAGTTTGGAAAATGATAACTTAGAATTACTGAGCTTACTAGCACCTCCTGTTGAAGATAAATGCTTTTCAACAACATAAATTATTATTTATGTTTCCTGAGGTGGGTGGGACGGCATTCTTCGAAAAAGTGTTCTATTAATTGCATTATTTTAAGTAACTTGCACATTTATATGTTATGCTGAACATTCTTGTCTAATGTAACCGAAGTTCAAAGGCCAAAACTTGTTTGGTTTCATTTCAGTGTGAGATCCTCAAGAACTGACTGAGGTATTATTGTCTTGCTAATGTTTTTCATATTATGCAAATTTTTTTAGCACTTTTTGTACTAAAAGTATTGTGGTGCAATGAGTTTGTGTAGGTCAATAGTTTAAGAGAACATGGTCAAAGAGTAGAGTTCTAATCGAGGTGTTAATGCTGACTTAACTATCACACTAAATCCTAAAGCTGTTGTTATATGAACAGACATCAATTCTGAACGGAGATTCATCAGGTCGCTGTAGCTATATATCCATTAATCTGCAAAAATGTGAATGGTAAAACGGTATGGTAATAGACTTCGCTTATTTGTAATTGCAGATTTACAAAGTTGTCAAAACTTGAGACGAGGTTATAGTGGAAAGTAGTTAGTGAATTGATAGAACAAACAAAGCTGGCTTTTTAAAGGTTGATTTGCAACAAAATTCACATTACAGTTATTTAGTACCAAAAATTCACCAAGCCTTGCTCAGCTGTGTTGTACAGTAGGTACAAAATATGTGAAAATGTGATTACAAGCTCAAATGGGACAGAGTTGAACACGATAGTTTCTGCTTACACTTTCATGCTACCTCATTCGTCGAAACATTTTCACAAATATACTTCACGCATTTAATATAACCATGTCTATTGTCCTTACGCTTTTATTTTATCATCATTGCAATGCTGTCACTTTGAGCTCTGATATCTCAAAACCTACTGTAAAAATTTGTTTAATTTTTTAACCTCAGCTTGAAAGAGTGAATATCATTCTCTGATGAACATGATGAGCCTGTTGGTCACCTGTGATACTCGGAAAATGCTGCAGAAATTGTTCACGCTATTTGGGAAGAAAGATGGGTCGCATGATCAGATTACGACTAAATGATTAGACCAGGCTGAAACAAAACCGTAAAGTAGTGAGCATCTATATTTGATACAAGCTTTTCGGTAGATCCCAAAGTGTTTGTCATAAACTAGTGCTACAAGATGTTTTATATTGAGAATTATATTGGCCTTTAATGTCACGTGATAGCATCATGTGTACATAGAAATAAAGAGATTTCAAACTACGACGTTTTCGTGATGGCTTCAACTAACTGTTTGTTTTTGAGCTTTTAAAAGCTTGTAATCACATTTCCACATATTTTGAACGTATAACACAGCAGAGTAAGACATGGCAAACCTTTTGATACCAAATAACTGTAATGTAAATTTTGTTGCAAGTAAACCTTTAAGAAAAAGACTAAAGAAGGCTGTAAACTTTTCAGTTCATATAAAGCCTAGCTCAAATTAGCATTAAACTACAAGCATCTTGTTGATATCAGCATGCCCTTACTAGCTCTCCATTTCGACACTTTGTTCTGGTGGAGTTCAAAACTTTGGTAGCTAATGCTGGTTCCACCATTTGGCTGACATCGAATTGCTACTGTATCCTCTGCTCAATATTAAAATGATATGTTTGGTTTAGTTCTGCAAAGTTCTGGTTTATGGATCAAAGCTTTTGTTCAAGTTTTGTTAGAACTCATAAATTATTAAAATCATTTGCACTAACTCTTTTGCATAAAAGAACTTTTTTGATTTATATTTATTTTTATTATTTCTAAATTGAAATTCATGAGAAATAGGGGTAAAGTAACGATGCTCTTGCAGTAAGTTTGATGGATAGTCAAGATCATAGTTAAGTTCAACTACCAAGTTTCCTTACGGTGATAGTGTACGATGCCTGGGTGCACCAGAGCTAAAGCCCTACGCTGGGTCAACAAGCAGATCATCATTTTTCCATAGGGTGTGATCGTAGAGTGATAGTTGTTCAACGCTTCATGTCTTATCTTGTGTTTTAGGAGGTCAAGCGCAAGTGTGATGCTATTGGCCGCTGAGGCTGTTTTCATGGCACAAAGATGGTACACCGCAGAGGTGTTTCGCTTCTAAACAACGACACTGAATCACAACAAAAGGAGAGCAAGGTGACTGTTTTAATTATAACATTGCAGCGCTATTTGAGGTGTGTCTGTACTCTATCGCTTTATGGAAACTACAGTATTCAGAATTTTAAAATGACTCTTCGCTTTTTCAATGTTTACTTTCAGCACATGTCTGAGTGTCAAGTCTTGTTGAGATCATTATCCAAATGCTTTCAACAGCTGATAAAGTGGTGAAATTTTAGCGAATGAACTGCAAAGAATTTAGTGAAAAAAAGCATTACAAAATGAAGTTTTCAGATTATCAAGTTGATATTCACATAAAATGTATCTTAGAACTACAATTTCCATGTCGGCAAAATGTCGTAAATCCTCAGGTTAACACATAGTATGGATGTTTACTGCTTGTGATGTGAGTTTACAGGCGCGTCTTCTTTCCACCCAGCATGAACTTTGTAAAAAAATATGAACAAGGAATTATAATATGAAGACAGAAGTTAAAACACCATTGAAACTTTGGTGTTTTTTAAAAGCTAATTATCTAAAGATTGGAATGATACACAACATGATATGAATATCTAGGCATGCATATTTTTAGTAGTTGATCTAAAACATTAAATAAAATTTGGTTGTACTAATCTGTAACAAAGACTGCAAAACATTTACAAGTAATGCAAACTTAAAAAGGACTATTAGTGGTAATAGTGAACAGTCGCAAGGGCATCTAGTGCATTGTGGTATGGATTCAGTGCTCGGCCAAGATCACCAGCAACCCTAAGTTGCAGCTGCTTCTGTGCTTCAACTAAACCTTTGCCATTTTATTATACACAAAATGGAATGTTCACAAACATCAGAAATACTTTCTGTGTTTGGTGCGCTATCATAGAGCACAAATATGGCAAATTTCAATATTTATATATTTATGTTTTTTAGCATCAAGAATAAATAAGTTGTGTTACCGAGTAACACAATAATATAATTACCAGTAAATAAAATTATTAAGTTTAGTTTGAATTTTAATTAAATTTTAATAAAACGATGCACTTATATTAATTAGATGAGAGTCAAGTATTGATTTGAATCCAACCAACTAGAATTACTGAGACTTGTTCAATCCATAACCCGCTGATTAGGATATACAACTTTTTCACATCTAGCAAGCCATGTAACTCTTGCTGTTTCACGTCATATCCTTATTAGAATCAATCAATTCACAATAGTTGCTAGCTATTTATTTATCTAATATTCAGCAGGGGCTTGTGCAGATAATCCATTAGTCATAATGGTTCTTGGCCGGTAATCCCAGGCTATAAATTCTAATCATATGCGACTGAGATGATGTTACTACCAGCAGTCGGGTTCATAAAAGCAAGTCGAGAGGAGATACTGACATTTGTCATCTACAGCTCTTCTCTGTTTGTGCTAACTAACCTACCATCTGGTCAATGGGTTACCAGGTAAGGTGTAACAATTCCATTACAGTTAAACCTGACTGATGGGTAAACCTTATGAGTAACTCAACACAACTTTTGGCTTTGATTACTAGAGATTACTGTTTCCCTACAAATAAATTGCTTTTTGTTTTTAGCCTGTGTGTTCTTTGCATGATGAAAACTTTGTGAATTTCAAAATAGTTACTGCTTAGGATGATAAGCTAATAGTTAGGTACCAAGTCTAATTGAATGAAGCCTGCAGTCCGTTCTCATCTCTAAAAATTCTGAAACTTATTGTTAGAGATAATACTCCATTATAAAGGAATATTTTTGAGACTAGTTTGATAAAACTAGTTCTAACTTTTTAAGTTAGAACAGTGAGTATATACCATTTATAATAAACTCTAACATATGCCGATATAATAGAAATTATAAAAACAAGAGAAAACTTTGAAACAAATAAACAAAGAATTGCGTTGTTTTGCATAGCAACTTTTTGTAACAGAGTAACTTTCGTATAGAGTACGAGTAGGGTACTAACACGGACATAGATGAGACTTATATGCCATGTGGAAAACTATGTTAGCATCTCAAAAGTACTCAATAATTTGTATTTAATAGATTGATCAAGGTTGCAAAACAGAAAGACTTTTAACCAACAAGGATAGAAAATTACAGAATAGTTTCAATATTTTTTCTAGAAATTAAATATCATTCAATTTTTATGTTCAGAACTAAGTACTAATATACTTCAGTAAAAAATGCTTGCAAAGTTTATTCTGAATTGTCTTATCTTGCATTTTTGTGATTTCATACAAGCTAATGGTAACTACTTGTTTCTGATTAAGTAGGAGATGAAAAGTTGGAGTTCTTGAACTGAGCTAACAGCAAGTACAAAGTAATACATAGCTCACATAACCCATATTAATTTTTTGCATTTTTGGCACTTTTTGTTAGTAACGCTTAATAGGTGAAGAATATATGAAGTTATAAATAATACAAGACAAAATTTTAAAAGAGATATCTTCTTTTCATTCACTAAAACTGTTGATAACAGACAGTCTAAATAAGGCGATCATTATAATTACAGCTTTTGGTTGGCAACTTTTTTAAAAGGCTACTTATCAGCAGCGTATTGTTAACTTGCCACCCGTTGTAGAAAACATGGCTGACTTAATTATACTTTTACAACTTAACGAGTGTTAAGTCACCTTGAAACACATAAATCATCTCTTACCAATCGTGCACCTGAGCATTAGTATGAAGAAGTGATGCGTTGAGCAATAAAACTTTATTAGCTGGTTTTCTCAACTCAGTCCTGACTCCCTGGATGTGAAATAGTTTCCAATCTATTTACGCTAAGAGTTAGGGTAAAGCATTTCTAGAGATTTATTTCAAGTCAGTTGGCATAAAAAATTGCACTTTTAGTCAGTCACACATCTGGCATATATTAATTTTTTATAGCAAAAGCAGAAAGTTATATTTAATTTAAATACACTGACACTTTGCAACACTTTTAAATAGGTGGAGCTATGATCTTTGCAGGTTATTACTTTCCAATTAATTTCAGTTTATTTATGTCTGCAAGATTATGTGTCTGAGAATTCCGATTTATATGACAACAAGGACACTCTCAAGTTCATCTTACTTTCATATATAACATGTTTTTACAAGTTTCTAATTACAGATACTATCAAATGATTGTCTGCTTAGAATATATTAGAAACACTTACGAGAAAAACAATTGAGTCTTTAGTATTACTGTAATTTAGTTATTTATTTTAAATATTTCAGAACGTTATACTTTGGCTTGTTGGAGTTCTGATAATCTATATTACAACTGCATCTGGGCAAAGGTAAGGCTCATACATCTGTACTAATGCTCTATATTCTACCAATCGACATAAATAAGTCTATCAGCACTGTCAAGAGGTTATTTGTGTTAAAATCCATTTTTGTAGAAACTTGTTATTCTTTTACTTAAATTTGATCTCATTTCAAAATTAAAAAACTAGTTTATATCTTTTTCCATATTAGTAAAAGTTAAATAATCTTTTGCTGTTTCTAATAGATTATTTTGTATTAGCTTTTACGCTACTTTTCATTTCCAGCAACTATTTCATTGAATACCAATGCGAAACAGATTAACAGACTAAGATCTCAATTCTAAGAGCGTTAAATGTACAGTGACGCAGCTGCAGGCATTAACACTTTTTAATAGTCGCTAGTGCTGCAGTTCATGTTAGCAAAGGTAAGCATCTCGTGGTGAGACTTTGGAGTTGACAAACACTTATGAGTAACAGGCGTTAAGCTTTCCTTATTTCCGAAAGTTAATCCCCGATTAGTGAGCTCATCAAGGGGCAATCACACTCATCTCTCTTGCACGGTAATCATCTACACTCCATTTAACTAATATGTCCCTTCTTAAAGTCACAGCTAGTTAGCTTTCATCTTTATCTCTGTGGCTGCTCTAATCTTTGGAGACAGTTTTAAACCATTCTGCGTTATTTTAAATCTTTCATTTATGGCCTCGACTTTTTTTCAAAAAAATTTGATTTGCACAATGATAAGTTATTCATGTATTTTTAGTAATGACTATTTACTTGAGTTTGTTGGAACATTTGAGAACAACAATACATTGAAAATAGTATAATTGAACTACTACAAAAAAACTTGCTTTACCTGAATGTTTTGAAGTTACTTTATGCTAAGGCAGCTGTAGGAAAGGCTTCAATACCTACTTTCATTTTTGTTAAAACTACTTTTTAATTCTATGTCAAACTTGGTCACTATAATTTAGCATAAATTGCCGGAAAAGTTCTGTTTAAATTTGTTCTACAAAATTTTTTTTATAGCCAAATTTAAAAGCCATCTGTCTAAGTCAAAGTTGTCTTGAGGGTATTCAAGAATATACAATGCCTTAAAGAAGACCTTACATCATTTTTTTAGATTAAACCAGAAAATATGGGTGTTTTTCTATCATTTGCGATTACTTTTGATGTTGAAAATGATCTGATTGCCAGGATGTTCCAAGATTAAAATCGATGAAACTTGATTGCGGTTAAAATGCTTAAATCTATTAAAAATGCAATTATGACATTTATAATTGCAAAGAGATTGACAGAATAGACACATATACAGCTTCAACTTGACCCCAACAGTCGATACCAACTATCTAATATACCGTAGTCGATATCAACTATTGCAATGATAACAACTAGTGATGTCATTTCATACACATTTTTCTTTTGATCGTTTTAATCACGATTAAATTTTATCAATTTTAATCTCGAAACATCCTGGCAGTCAGATCACTTCAAACATCAAAAACAATCACAAATGATAGAAAAATACCGATACTTTTTGATAAAACCTACTAACAATTGTGCAAGTTTATCTTTAACAGTATAAAAAACTAATAGTTACTATTTCATAAGTTAGAGTTTAAACTAATGAGTTGTGATGACTGTCTCACAACATGCTGTTGTAATTATATCGCATTCTACAAAAACTCTTCTATTTAGGGACGAAGTATTTAAGGAAATTATATTAAACATACTAAACCTGTCTCTAAGCACCGAGATTCGAGATAGAAATCATAAGTTTATTTTGTTAGAAGCAGCGCTATTCAATATGTGTTACTAACAATCTTATTAACATCAAGTTATGTATATATATGTTATACTTATATAATAAGAAAGAATAAGCATATTTAAAGAGACAGAAAGTTCCTTTGTACATGTATTTTACGGTGAATATTTTAGCCAAAGATAGAAGTAAAGCATTTTATTCTTGAATGAATATGCTGGTGCAGATGAGCTTCATGCCATTATATAATAATTTGTGTCTAAAATCCATTATTTAAATTTCAAAAAGGATTAAATCTCATAAACATAATAGTTAATATGTATTCATTGTATAATTAGTATTTTAATTCATTGCTATTTAATGCAAATTTTTATTGGTAGTTTTTAATAGGCATTCCTAAGTATATATGGATCTTATCATTCTGTATAACGCTATTATTATCATATTCCTCAGGCCATTAGCATTCTGTGAAGTTTAAACATGACATATTTAATGTTATGTAGCCAAATCTATGACCGGCTAAATAAGCGCATAATTATATGCTTTAACCTTTGACAAGATAAAGTCAACTGAACTGTGATAATGCTATCAAACATAATCAGATTATTCCACGAGTTATATAAGGTTTATTTAAAGAGTACTTCAAATTGGTGAAAGCTGGTTAGACAAACAAAATGGAATTTTGTTGGTGCAGATATGATAATCTCAAATCTACTGCTTTAACTGTATTCGTTTTGTAGATTTTGTATATTCAGTCTTTTTACAATTTGATCATTCTGTTTTTAGAATAAATTTATTAGCAAGGTTAGCAACAGACAGATAATCTGAAGTTCTATGCTTGATGAGGTGTTGCTATTTATGCAGGTCAAATACAAACTCTTTCCAATTTCCACAAAATCAATTTGGGGAGGTGTTTCGACGTCCTCAACCACCTCGGTTCTTTGGATCTCAGCTTCCTGGCTTAGACAATGCTTTCCCAAGTGCCACAACTGCGCAAAGATTTCCAACACCACAGCCTCCTTCAAGAAGTCCTACTACAACAAGCGCTGCTTTTCAACGCCGCCCTGGTGGCTCCCAATTTGATCAAAGACCAAGAAACAGATTAGGTGTAACAGCGTCTACTACTAGGCGTACTCCATTTTTGGTCACCAGGCAGCAAACAGCACCTCGTTCTCAGCCAACTCGACACGCAACGAGGCCACCTGCAACTGGAAATCTATTTCCTAGATTTGTAGCTCCCAACCATTTTGCTGGATTTCCTGCAAGGTCTGGTGGCAGAACAGAAACACCTCGTGGGACAACAAGAAATCCCAACTTTCCATCAGAGCAAACTATATTAGAGATAAGAAGAGAGACTCGAGAGTTTATTAACACAGATGTGAGTTTATCTGATTTACACGGCTGGTTTTCTTTGAACTCTAGATATTGTTAAACATGTTTCCTTTTTGGCATACTCTTGTAATTTCTAACATTGGCTTTTTATAACATTACAAGACTGTTTGAGTTGAGTGGAGTAACTATAAATACTTAAATCATTTTTTATTTTGCTCTATTTAAAAAATATTATGTTGGCCAACAATGATAACCACTCAAGACCAAGATTGATATCATTTTAATAGCACTAAACACAGGAAGTGAATGTCAATTAGTGTCAGTTTTGAATGATCATTGGCAGGGGAGCCAAAGAACCTAAGAGATTGATACAAATCATTAGTTTGTTTAGTATAGTAAAACCGAGTAGCTTTTAAAACTACTTGCAAGGGCTTAAAATAACTTCTTTTACTTCTCCTAAATAAGTAACTATTAAAATCAGGTCACTTAGAGTAGTAAAATGTATAAATAGTATAATTGCACCAATCCGATGACAAAAGGTTTATCTATTTGCTTCAGCTGATGATAAAGTTGATACGGTTATCTTTTGCACACTTTGCTAGTTATAATTGTTCCTTTAATTTTTAGCGTTTTAGATTTTAAACGCTTCCGTTTCCATTAAAATGACTTTAAATGACTTTAAACCTGTTAACTTAAAGTTCTCGATATTGTTACAGTTTATCCATTTTGTAGGCTGAATGGCTCCCTAATTTAGTACAGCTAGTGTTCCACACCTGCATTGGGGGCTGCGATGGATGCCTCAACTTTGCAGAAAGAGATAACAGAGGTAACATTACTGAAGAAAGTTTAAGATTTCAAGCAGTTGTGTTCATGTGGTATTCTCTAGCTTGACCGCCCTTCAAATATTGTTAATGTATCTCTCATGATAATAATAGTAATACTACTAATAATGATAACAATAGTAATATTACTAATCATGATAATAATAGTAATACTACTAATAATGATAACAATAGTAATACTACTAATAATGATAATAATAGTAATACTACTAATAATGATAGTAATAGTAATACTACTAATAATGATAGTAATAGTAATACTACTAATAATGATAACAATAGTAATACTACTAATAATGATAATAATAGTAATACTACTTATTATGATAACAATAGTAATACTACTAATAATGATAATAATAGTAATACTACTAATAATGATAACAATAGTAATATTACTAATCTTGATAATAATAGTAATACTAATAATCATGATAATAATAGTAATACTAATAATCATGATAATAATAGTAATACTACTAATAATGATAACAATAGTAATATTACTAATCATGATAATAATAGTAATACTAATAATCATGATAATAATAGTAATACTAATAATCATGATAATAATAGTAATACTACTAATAATGATAACAATAGTAATACTACTAATAATGATAATAATAGTAATACTACTAATAATGATAGTAATAGTAATACTACTAATAATGATAACAATAGTAATACTACTAATAATGATAATAATAGTAATACTACTAATAATGATAACAATAGTAATACTACTAATAATGATAATAATAGTAATACTACTAATAATGATAGTAATAGTAATATTACTAATCTTGATAATAATAGTAATACTAATAATCATGATAATAATAGTAATACTAATAATCATGATAATAATAGTAATACTACTAATAATGATAACAATAGTAATATTACTAATCATGATAATAATAGTAATACTAATAATCATGATAATAATAGTAATACTACTAATAATGATAAGAATAGTAATATTACTAATCATGATAACAATAGTAATACTAATAATCATGATAATAATAGTAATACTAATAATCATGATAATAATAGTAATACTAGTAATCATGATAATAATAGTAATACTAATAATCATGATAAAAATAGTAATACTAATAATCATGATAATAATAGTAATACTAATAATCATGATAATAATAGTAATACTAATAATCATGATAATAATATTAATACTAATAATCATGATAATAACAGTAATAGTACTTATTTTGATAACAATAGTAATAGTGCTAAGAAAGCTAGCAATAGCATAGCAAGTGTTCTAGCGAGCAATGGCCATATATTTTTCTCATATAGCTAAGGAGGCATGTAAGTTACCAAGATTTCTATAAAAATTTACAGAAACCATTTATATTATCATACACAAAGTTTCAGCATTTCAAAAATCTATGCTGAAAGTTGAAGAAGGCATCAAAATGCATCAGTTGCATGGCATCAAAATGTCATGCATCAGTTTGTGGAAAGAGTTTATTTAATGCATTTAATTTAACCAGGCGTAGATCTTGATAGCTAGATCAGATTTTATAAAGTGCCATGGTGAAATGGTATAAAATAATACCTAGCTTACGTCATATTCGAGAATTTCACTGACCTGTTGGTAAAACTGGCAGTTATGGCTGAAAAATAACCCTGTTCAATTATTGGCCAATAAACTCAACACAAATTCTTAGTCAGCAATGATTACAATAACTCCCGATGGTACATTCTGTTGACTTTTCAAACACACGAATTATTAATAAAAACATACAATTATAAAAATGGCAACAGCTAGTCAAATCAAATAGAGGGTCTGACATGCAGTATTTAAAATACCAACCTTGGTTAAGAGAGCAGATGTTAGTAAGAGCCTTGTTAAAGAAGCTATCAATAATGTTTTCAAAATAATTGTTAGAGGTTGAATGCAATTTTTTCATATAAATTGAAATGAATCGAAAATCTGTCACTGTCATGTAAAATGAGTATACAAACCGTGAAAGATCTTGAAACCTAGCATATTTAGCATAGGTAAAGTAAGAAGATGCAAAGGTTTGAAAAAATAATATATGGATAGTCATACCCAAACACCTGTACAAATGTGTAGTAAATTTTTCAAAAATGAAAGATAAATACACTTCCAAATATAGCCACTGCTCAAACATAGGTGAAATGTGTTAGTAGCCAGTTCTACCACTAGAAAATTGTATTTAACCAGTTTTTTGTTACAGAGTTACACAAATCAATTGAGTAGAAAATTTGAAAGTTACTACCTGGTTACACTGTAAACTGATACCATAGGTTTGGTGTTGAAGGTCTTCGAGATACTTATGCAACAGTCAGAAGGAGATGGTTAACAACTCAAGGTCGGTTCTTGAGTCTCGCAGACTTTGTGGTTCTAATGGGCACAGAAGCTGCAGAGATAGGACTGACTCGCTCAGGTCTGTGAACAGTGTACAAACAGTTGTATTTTCTTTAACTTGGTACTCAGCCGCAGCTTTAAAATTACTCCGGCTAATTATATATATTCAGATTATATATTATATTATTACATATAATTTATAACTAAAGTATAATACTATATTATCATATGCAGGTTATATATTATATAATATTATAACATTATATTATATATAATATAATGGTATAATATAATATATAATATTGTGGCGGATGTTGCATTTACTTTATTTACTCCTATATGCCTTATACTGTCTTGTCCTTTTAAATATCGTGATTCGTCTTCCCTGTCTGTTGTATATGCTTATTTCTTATTACTCTGTACGTTTTTAATCGGCGCCGCCAATAATTATTTAATCATATTTATACTTCTTTTTATATTATTATTATATTCAGTTTCGACCGTGTGCTATGTTTTTACTTGTTTTTGTACATATCCACCTTCCTTTTATATGGTAGTAAATTGGGTGACTTGGCAAGATGGGCCAGGCTCCCAGTGGAGTTGTGAATGCCTAAGTTGTACATTGATTGTGGCGCTTACAGTCAAATACAAACTTATTCACTTTGAACTCATACACTCTTTCTCTGCCTGAAACAGGGGTGGATTGCAGTAGCCAGTTAAGGGAAGGCGCTTGACCTTAACAATATTATATAATTATTAATACTAATATATTATATAATATATTATTTTGATTATTATATGTAGTATAATAATATGTTATATATTAATATATTTTGGTTATATATTCAGGTAAATTGAGGAAAGTATTGCTTTCAATGAATCGGTTTGCTTGAGATGGATGTAAACAAAGCAGAGCCATATTCAAAGAATATTACGTATTTCATCTAATAATAGTAAAGTTTCTATTTTTGCTGAAGGGTGATAGTTTAGCTATTTTTGTTCTTATAGAAGAGCAAAGAAGTAAAGATCCAAAAATCGGGTTTGAGCCTGGTAGAATCACTTGCAGAGATCCTGACAACTACCACCTTCGCCACCGATTTCCTAAGGTGAGCAGAAGTGTTGAGCTTTGTTCAAAATCATACATCAACACCACCTAACGGCTTCCTTCAATCTAGGACTTTTGTGACATGATAGGCAACTGAGAAGCTATTTTAACAACTCGAGGAAAAATGAAACAAAATCAACTTTTTTTATTATCTAAGTTTTTTGCTTTTAGCAAACATCAACAGTTCAAGACAAAAACAAAGATTTCTTTTTCAAAATTACCGACTATCAAGTCTACATAAAGGTTTCTTATACATAAAGTTAGTCAAATGCTTTACTCAACTCAAGAGCTACAAAAAAGAGAAACTTCATAGATTCAACGGAAGATGCTTCTATGCACATGTAAAATATAAAGAAAATGTTGTAGGGGGACGACACTGACAGCGTTCAATATCTCATAGATGAATTTGGATACAGCGATAGAAGAATGGCTATTGCCTTGCTCGGTAAGACACCAGCTTTAGCGACAGTTCCTCGCAGATCAAGGTCTTGCTTTAGATTGAAATTGGCTAAACAGCATCTAAAAAAACACTCCTACACGGTGATAGCTTGAATGCTACATGTACTCAGATATACAGAAAAGGTATTGAGTTTCAACTTGAAAGGCACACTTGCTAGTTGCCAATGATTGACAGGTTACTCTACTACAACCAGGATATAACGCAAACTCCAATTAATTGGATACCACTAACTAAAAATGATTTGAAAGGAGATGATTTAAATGCCTGAATGGCACCTATCTGGAGATCATCTGTTTACAAATTAGCAAATATGCAGTAAAACAGTAATTATGAGTATTAAACTTTGATTTCATTTGTAAATGATAGATGACTTAACACTGGTGTTTGATGATGCAAGCTGTTTTATTTCCTCTGACTTATTATAGTAGTTATTTAGTTCCTGATGCCTAGATACAGCATAGAATCTTCCTGTAGAGACTTTCAATATCTGTGGTTCACTCTACTTGGTAACTAGTAGTTCATCACCTACTAGTTACTGAGCTTTTCATATTTGCTTTTGGATCTTTTCTAGGAGCCCACTCACTCGGAGAGTGTAAAATAGAAAATTTGGGCTTTGCGGGCCGTTGGGATAACACCCCTTTAGTTCTAGACAATCACTACTACAAAAGCCTCACAGAAACTGATTTCTGGACAGCTGTACCAGTTTCCAAGTAGGTGCTTTGCCAAAAACTTATCTGTAGAATAATTTTCAATTTTCTTAAGACAATTTTTTCCAGCATCACTTTATTCTACCGTATAAGTATTTCCAAACATAGTTTTAGTAAGTGTATCTCTGTATACAGCTTAGCAGGTAGAGAAATCATATTATCTAAACAGTGTTTTTCTAGATTCTGTCGCGTAATGCCCAGGGCAAATAACTTCTGTAAAATATAGCTGTTGAGTCCACATCAATATAGTCAAATGTTTTTATAAAAAGCTTATTAATTCTATGCCTTGCTTTCTATGTTGCCTACAAGTGGTTCACTATGCCTGACTAACAAAACAACAGATTGGAGTTCAATTTTCAAAAAAGTCACTGACGATGACAGGAATATCATCCAACCTTAAAGCACATAAATTACATAATTTTTTTATTGTATATTTCAATACATCAGAGTCTTAGCTTTTGAATGAGCTATTGTTTGCCATGTTGAGACAGACATTGGTTGGTGTTTATAGGATTTCCCCAGAGCTCTACCGCGAAAAAGTTTACTGGCATAGTCTCGAAAATTGTGACGTCACAATTCTGATATCCGTTCTTGTGTGCTCTTACCGCTTTTTATCAACTACGATAATGACGACAATGACGCTAGTGGCAGGCAAAGGTAGGATAACTCTAGAGAACCAATGAAGATGACAAAGGAATCAGTGTCATTAGTTCTCCATGTACATATTATTTCTATGATAAGTACCTCAGACTCCAAGAACCATACTATATTTTTCCGATGATATTATGTACTAGCTCTCTCTTCTTATTGTGATGTTGAGAGGCACGACTAAGGCTAATTAATTTCAAGCATTGCGTGATCTCGCGAAAGTGCGATTGACATTTAGTTCAAGGGCCACACAACCACAGGTCATAATTTAATCGATGTGATTTCATTACCTTTATCAACGACAGTACATTTATTGAAGCATAATTAATTAACCCAGAACATGTGTTTGTATTGGTCGGGCGTTAGCACGATCGCGGGCATTGTTGATTATTTAGAATCTTAGTTTATTATTAGCGCTCTCCGGGTTTAGCAGCACCGATTGTCACAGAAAAACGCTGCCTCAATGGCAGCCAAAGGGATCGACGATCTAGGGCTAATTGAGAATTAGGACGTCACATTTTGAATATCTGAACCAAGTGGTTTTTTGGCAGGATGTACTTTTGACACCCCGTTTTTCATAGTTCTATTATTCTTTGTGTATTGAACATAGGCTCATTCGAAAGCCAAGACTGATGTATTGAAATATATAATAAAAAAATTATGTAATTTATGTGCTTTAAATTGCTGATTGCATTTGAGCATGTCTCCGGTCATCAGGGTTCTCTTGCCACTGGACTCCGACATGTCCAGCCAAGATCACAGAGCCATTGTTTGTGCAACATTAGCTCTTTAAAACACACAGGCGCAGCCTCTGCTTGCAGTAGGCTAAGCAGGCATCGTACTTGATCTTCAAGTGATTTCTCACACTCAAAAACATCACATGCAATAGCTAGCAGTCCTGTTCGAGCACACTGCTGTTCATTCCACAGTTCAGACATCTACAACAATTTCTTAATAAGCCTTTCACACAGTGTTAGGTAGCTTTAAGTGCATCATATACCTTTATATAAAAAGTGTATCATATATAATCATATAAAAAGTGTATGATATATCATCACATAATAAGTGTATCATATATCATCCTGTAAAAAGTGTATTATATAAAAAGCTAAATTACTCTAGAAATAATCCATAGATAGTTATTGCTACTTCCTGTGGAAGACACGAAAAGGTGAATGCGGACTTGACTATGTGTAGGTTTGGATGTAGGTTTCAGTGTAGTTACTCATGTGACGTACTCGATCTTGGGCTAGGTTAAAGTCTGATTAACTTATGCAATCGTATTATCTGCTTTTAATCATACTTTTGATCTTTCCTACTGTCTTTGCTTTAATTTATAAAACTGCAATATTTGGAGAAACCTCAACTGTTGTGTGCTAGTTCATGCAATTACTTTGAGGGATGAAGTGAATATAGGCTCAAATTTTACATCCTATATTGGATAACTTGCACGTCAAGGTTATTATAACTAAAGCGATTGTAGCTTATTATAACTTATTATAGAGTTATTATAACTAGAGCTTTGACAGTAATAATATTCCTTTATTTTTTACTAGTATTACTGACTGATATTTTGGCTCACTTTTTGTTTTGAGTCATTTTATCAATTTACTTCTTTCATCTTGGTATGACTATAGACTACTGATTCTTTACAGTACATTTCAATGGAACTCAACTGAGCCAGACGGACCAGTCATGCTGCATTCTGACATAGCCCTTATTCATTCCTTCCAGTTAGATGAGAATAAGAGGCCGAACTGTGCCCGTAGCTTAAGTTGCAGCAGAGCGAAGGACAGCGGAAGGGTAGGTAAAACAGCGACGATTCTACATACTTGTGGTTCCTTAGCCATCGACTTTTCAAAATCATGTAAAACTTGTTACTTGTTTTTCATAAAAACCTGTTTTTAATGATTGGTTCACTTTATTTTATATACATGTAGCACTAATAACTTAACTAAATCTTTTAAGGAGTTGTCTGCTCAAGTTAAACACTCAACATAAATTTTCTTCACCGACATTAGTCAACTTTGCTATATGCAGTAGGAACTTATTTTTTCCTCAAGTGCAACTTTATAATCTGAGAAACAAATAGTCTGGACTTCACTTTTTATGTTAAAACCGTAATTAATAAGTTTATAAAAAAGCAGTACATTATCTGCCTTTCGTGATTATAACTGGCACGTTGCTTTGGTACGTGCTTGTGTAGTTGACACACTGATCTCATCAGAGCCTAATGATGACAGGTGATTGATAACTTCTAAGCAAATATCAAAAACCATTTGCTTAAAGTATTGTGACAGACACCAGCATGTGCCATGCACACTCATTGTTTTGTTTCCCTTAAAGGTTGACTTGTAACAAAATTCACATTACAGTTATTTGGTATTAAAAGATTCACCATGTCTTACTCTGCTGTGTTGTAGGTGCCAAATATGTGAAAGTGAGATTACAAGCTCTTAAAAGCTCAAAAAACGAACAGTTAAAAAAACAGCCGTATGCTGGAATCCCTTTATTTTGATGACGTACTCAACTCGATGTGGTTATTGTTTTGACATGTGATGTTATCACGTGAATTGAAAGGCCAATAAAAAGCTCAATATAAAATGTCTCGTAGCACTAGCTTATGACAAACATTTCGGGTTCTACCAGAAACCTGTATCAAATATAGATGCTCGCTACTTTACAGTTTTGCTTCAGCTTGTCTAATCATCTAATCGTATAATATTATCATGTGACCCATACTTCCTGCCAAATCACGCGAACGATTTCTGCAACGTTTTTTTAACTATCACAGGTGACCAATAGGCTTCTCATGTTTATCAAAGAATGATATGCACACCCTTGAGCTAAGGTTAAAAAATTAAACTGATGATTAGGCTAGGTTTTGAGATTTTAGTGCTTAAAGTGACAGCATTACAATGGTAATGAAATAGACGTGTAAGGACAATAGACATGCTTTTATTGAATGCGTGAAGTATATTTGTGAAAATATTTACAATATTTTCACAAATATACATGTGATATGTTTTTACAAATATATCACAATATATTTGTGGAAATATTTTGACGAATGAGGTTGCATGAGAGTGTAAACAGAAGCTTATTTTATCCAACTATGTCGCATATAAGCCGTTTTGAGAGGGATTCCAACCCACAATGTTTTCGTGATGGCTGCAATTAACTGTTCATTATGAGCTTTTAAGAGCTTGTAATAACATTTTTACATATTTTGCACCTACAACACAGCAGAGTAAGACATGGTGAACCTTTTGATACCAAATAACTGTAATGTAAATTTTGTTACAAGTCAAACTTTAATGCCATTGACATAATTGAGAGCATTGCATGTGCTTGAAATATTGCCAGATCTTATCTACTATAAAAGTATAATAAAGAGTACTACATTATAGTATATAACACTATATTGTAGCAATATATACTATAATATTATATTTTTTAACTAACATGTATCACTAGTTTCTATATACTTCTCACGATTTTTATTAAAAAACTACAGCAGCAAAAATAAAAGAAGAAACTGATAGCAACAGCATTGATGTTTATAAAATATATAGAAAGTTGTTGCCTTAGTTTCATAACCTCAACTCTTTTTCATGAGCGGGCAACTTCCTTGTCATCATTTATGCATACCAAGTTAAAATGTTATCTCTGTTATGGGAATATTGCTCAATTTTAAGCTGGCGACATATAAAATTTTTTTGCTGATGCTAGCAATAAACAGAAAAACTTTATTACTAAAAATCGTGAAAAATTAAAAAGAGCTTTGAGTCGATTTCAGAAGATATTGAAATATGTTTAATGATTTAAAAAAAATAAGAATCTCAACATTACTAGTAGGCAACCGATTCTGCAGTTCGACTGTTGAGGTCACTAGTGAGCTTACAACATGTTGTTTTCGCTAACGCTATGAGTTTCTAAATTTCTTAACATATCTTCTCTGATGAATATTGATTGCTTGTTGTAGTTCCTTGAACTCTGTCACCGATACGGTAGTTAAGCAATGCGACCGACCATGATTAAAATCTTTGATGAGCGCTTATCATTGATGAAGCAGCGGATATAAGTCATACCTTATTAAACAGAGATGAGGGAAATTTTCTTTCTGAGCTTTGTTTGTTGAGACAATGAATGTATTAAGTGTGAAAATCTAAGAAACCTTATTAAAATTGAAATGAATGAAAAGTACTACTCAATTTGCATGCAGTGAAGGATTTAATATTTATAGCAAAGAACAATAGGTCTGCGGGTTAAAACTTGGTATTTATATTGAAACGTAGAATGACTGCAGGTTGGGGCTTTGTATTTTCAGTAATGTATACAAGTCTTGCAGGTTGGCATTTAATATTTATAATACAGCCTGCTGATTTTCGCGTAGCACTTTGGTAGAAACTACTTACTTGCTAACACCGATTCTTTATTTACACTAGAGGTCAATGTTTTTGTAGGTCAGCATCTATGCCCACTCCTTCAATGTCTGGGTGAGAGATTTCATCCCTGCCTTCTTACAGATGGTCAGCAAGACACCAGCTCACTAGAATTAACCCGTTCAATCCTGTCAAATTTTTGGTTTTTACTTTATGTATTTTTGATCGAAATTGTTGATTTTACAAATTAAGTATATTTTAAAAACTTATACTTTTAGAAAAATAACTTAAACTTTCTGGATGAAAACTCCATTTTTATTGCCCATTAATTTTCTAGAGATTATAGATGTTTAGTAATTTAGAAAAGGAATGAGATGAAAATAGACTTTTTTTATTTATATTTCTGCATTTTATTTTTGTTACTAATCTCACTCTACAATTTAACCTATTTTATAGCCTTTATTTTTATATTAGCCATAACAAAATAAAAGACTTCCACCTCAGTCTCAAAAGGATAGACATGATGTTTTATTGGTTTGTCATAAGACTAAGGCGCCATACTAGACAAAAATATAGCCTTCAATCAATTTCTAATGGTTTTCCCTTTTTTAATTTACCCCATAAAACTATCCGATTGATTTAGTTGGTAAAGAACAATAACCTGAAAAATAGTCCTATAGTCAACACGCCTGTAACCTTCAATTCTTCACTCTGCGTGGGTGGAAACTTGAGAAAATCGGAGTTCCGGTAGACGTAAGCACAGGCTTGGGGCTATTACAAGGAAATCATAGCGGTGCATTGATAAAAACTCACTGATGTCCTGATTTTTGCCTGAACATCTATTTAGTTGTATAAGCAGTGCAGTATCAGCAGTAAACATGCCACAGCCATGCACTATGCAGTATAATCAAATTACATAATTTTAATACTGCCCAGTATGCAGTATACATGCAGTATTACATGCAGTATACATGCAGTATTATAATTATAATACATACAGTGTACATGCAGTATACATGTAGTATACATGCAGTATACATACAGTATACATACAGTATACATGCAGTATACATACAGTATACATGCAGTATACATACAGTATACATATAATATACATACAGAATACATACAGTATACATGCGTTATACATACAGTATACATACAGTATACAGACAATATACAGACTGTATACATGCGATATACCTACTGTATACATGCAATATACATACGGTATACATGCGGTATACATGCGGTATACATGCATTATACATGCGGTATACATGCGGTATACATACAGTGTACATGCAGTATACATACATTATTCATGTAGTATACATACAGAACAACGATTTATTAAGGCTCAGCCAGCAGTATTGGTGCAGTGGCCGTACTACCTACTACACAATGCGCAGTGCTAGACACAGTGGAAATGTTACTAGTGCGAATTTCACACTAATAGATGCAGGAGAAAGTTTTCTATTACACTGTATATACATGCACAGCACATTTTCATAAAACTTTTGTACAGAATTATATATTGAGTTGACTTTGAGGCAATCACAACACAATAACAAAATGTGAATGCTGCTCAAACTTCAATATGAGTTGGCAAACAAATTGATCACAACTAGCATATTGTACATGGTTAAAGTGAGATTTAATTTTGTCTTTAATGTTAATGAGAGTACATTATAAGGATTCCAATTTTATTTGAATAGAAATAATGCCCGGCTTCCTGTTTCAAAATTATATGGAAATTAGAGCAGAAGTTTATAAGCTTGCAAAACATCAGCACAGAAACTGTGAAAGTCAGCAGCGTCTGTTGATCCATAGCATGAACTTGATACTGATGCCCAGTTGCAGTAGACAAGCAGTTTCAGATTTTGAAGAATGCGCATTCGCGGTATACATGTATATGAACTGCTGGGTTTTAGGTGGTGCATCATGGAAGCAGATGAGCAGTAGATTGCAGATGAGCAGTGGATCGCAGTGAGTAGTATGCAGGAGTGCAGTTTCAGTAGTAGTAACTATGTACTGCGTATTAGATGGTTGTAACATCACTGCAAAATTACTGTGACAACTGCACTGCGATGACAAGGTGCAGTCCTCACTTGTCACAACCCTGCAAAGCATGTGTACCTATGTTTTTGCGTTTCAAGCAGTAGTCAAAAGAAAAAAAATGGGCAATCAGCTGTAGAGGTCATTTGTATCCTATTTTCTCTGACTGCTTAAACAAAGGCACTAGACATGATAGCTTCACTTAAAAGTTATTCACGGAGACTTGTTGTTGTGAAAGGCAGTTGTGAGAGATTATCATGTGGAATAACTAGGCATACAATTATTCTTAAATGTTGAAAGGTTGTCGAGGGGTGTGAGTAGTAGCAAGCATGCGTGGTATAGTACGAATATTTAGGTTTAATTCCTTTATGAGAGAATCTTATTTCTTAACGCTCTTAATGTGGCTTCAAACAGACTAAAGGTTGGATAGACACTTATCCTATTATAGTAAAGATTCTGATGCTTAAAATACCATTTCACATAGTTTTTGATTCTTGTAGTAATTTTTACTTGCATACAAATAAGGCTTCCATTTACTTAATATAACTCTTTTTACGTTATGCTAAATGATGTGTTTGTGCAGCTTAAACAACACATGTAGCAATTTATTTCTAAACGTCCGCTTTAACAGCATTAATAACAGCTTGTAGATTTCCTGTAGACAAATAATAGAAAACTATAAAACATCTAACAAACATGTTATTTGGTGAAATGTATTCCATGAAGCCATGAAAATATTTATTATTGGTAGTTGATATGAAAGCGTGTTTTGCATGAAAGATTGGCATGCGACGTTTTTCTCTTTTCAAGTTTGTGCGAATGATTCATAGTTTGAGGAGACACGAGTGAGCGACCTGCCCTGCCCTGTTAGCTATCGTTTTGCCATTTTCTGCCTGTTTTAGTATTACACTTCCTTATGCTAAATAACTGGCAATAGCTCAGCCACAGTGGCACTAACTAAGTCTCTCACAATTGTGAAATATTGTTAATTAAGGACAGTAAGTGGCTGGCACAGTGCTATTCAGAGCCATTTGCCGTGTCAACAAAGTAGTATTTTATGACATTGCTCCGAAGGTGAAGACAAATTGATATTCCATCGACTGCACAGAAGTAATCTGCTCAATTCATATCTAAAATATGAACACCAGAGAATTTTTGCTGTATGTATAACATTGTCATAATCTCTCCTTCCACTTTTCCAAGAAACCGATTGGTTAGCCTAAATTTTCAAGCAAACTATGTCAATGTCACTGATAGTTACTACTATTTATAGATAAAGTATCAATGTCTGAAACTGTTATACTATGACTGTAAGTCACCACAATAAACACGAACCAATACTGACTCCTATAAAAATGATCTTTCACTAGTAGTAGTAATCAAAAAGCAAATAATAATGAAATAATAACATATGAAAATTTTGCTGGATACCAGTATAGTGTGTGCTAAAGGTTTGAAAACAAACTCTATATTGAAAATGTTTACTATAATAAGAGCAGTGTCTGTCTGTTCGTCTGTCCAAAGCCACGTTAAGAGGTTAAGAAAAAATATTGCTTTCAACAGGAATAGATCTTGTGTCTTTCAGCATGGTACTCCGCCATGTTGAAAAATTCTTCACTCAACTACATGCATCTATTATTAGTTTAAGATTTTACTTCTGATGGCTTTTCACGATGCACTAAGCTGCCGGGATAATAGCAGCAAGAATCATGTTAATCACAAGAATAGGAGAAAAGAATAATATCAAGAATAATGTTCCTTGACCTTAACTTTGGAACAACTTTGAAGTATACATTGTCGACAATGCCGCTCAATAATGCCACTAATAAAATCTTTGTAATATGTACACTGGTTGCACCTTCAACTATATAGTGGAATGTACTGCAAAGGTCAAGAGGTCACAATTATTATCGATTTCATTTACTAAACAATAGAACCTTCCATGAAGTGAATACCTGATAGGCAACTGATAGTCTCGTGTTTGGAGACTTCATAGTAGCTTCAATAGAGCTTGAGGTCAGCACAGGTTTTAAGAAAATGGAGCTCAGTTACCATAAACTTGTGTTCAACAAGTTGCTATCAGCCTGTTTTAGTTAAAAGTGTCATTAACGAAAAAAGCTTAAAGACTTTTTTAAATAGGTGTTAAACTTTATGAAGTACAAAGAGTATGAAGAGCCGCCTAACCTTTAGGAGAAATTGCTATTCGTTTTAAACTATTCATAGGGTTTTCATATTTAAACCTCATATATATAGCTTGAAGCTGAAAGTGGTTCTAAATCTATTAGAAGAAATCTTCTTAGTTTAAAATTTTTTAAGATTTTGGAGATACAGAGCTGCGTAAGTCTTTAAGATAAGTCCAATGATATGGAACGTATACTGACTGATGCACCTGGTAGTGTGACATGGCGACAGCAAATGTATATGTAATTTTGGAAAATACATTGAAAGTCTTGGCTGGTCACCAGAACTTTGTATAAAAGAATAATTATCTCATAAAAGAGTTCCTCATATACAATATACATCATCTTATATATCTACATGTATAACCATGTTGGGTTACTGAAAAGTTTTTATGCCCTTTCTCTTATTAATTGCCAGGAGAATGCGCGGCGCTGCTTGGGTAATAAAAAGTCTTTAGCCAGAAAATTTGTTTCTATTCGACTTGTGCAGCATTTATTATTCTATCTTTTAAACTATATATAATAAAAAAATATTTTGTGGAGTTCAAATAAATTAAAACAAAAATAAAACAACTGTAAAAGTGTTTAAATGTGAAATAATTAGCAAGTAATTGTTAGATTGTTTTGCAACAATGATCACAATGAAAAGTGATTTGGCGCTAGTACAATTATTATAGACTGAGAAAACAAAATCGTGAATATGTTGAATTAATAATAACAATGATTACATAGAAGCGTGTGTATAAAAAGGTTAATGATTTAACTGGGGCTATTTACACAACCTTTGAATACGACGATACTGGTACCTCTCGATACTGGTACAAACATAAAAATGAGATATCAGACTTTTTGTCTTATGCTTTGTCTGGCTGAATAGAAAGAGAATGCATATGCAATTTCAGCTAGAGATGATACAAGAGTAGGCCTACAATTGTAATAGTTCTAAATTTAATAGTTCTTAGGGATTGCCACAAGGAAGAATGGGAAGTGGGAACTCATAATAGGAGATTTGAAATTAAAACGTCACATTTGAAAATTATAATGAACTTTGCAATGGCTTTTAAAAATTTTTAAAAGCAAAGCAATACGTGAAAAATAGTATTTGTTGATAATAAAAATGCCATTCCCATTTAGTGATAAAGATACCGTAAATAAAATAGCAAAGTACAATAAAAGCTGCTTAGCCTTGTGGTTAGGTGAGTGTTTGCAGTCTTGCAGTTGTAATCTTTTTGAGTTCAAATCCAGTACAAAACAGATTTTTTGTTCCTAAAACTTTATCGCTCTAACTGGACAGACGACTAACTTTGAGATTTATATAACTTATATAGATTATTTTAAGCTAATAAAAATTGTGTTTAAAAGAACATTTTACAAGCCATAGATGATACGTACAATTTTAATGACATATGTGAGCGGAAAATCAGAATGCTGCCGTGTGTATTTGGAATAATAACTGTGAATATAATGCACTGAAAAACAAACAATTTTTCATTGATTGCATCATAAACCAATTTAAAAGAAATATTACCAAACATTTAAAAATGAACTTACGCAAAGTCTTAATAAATTTTATCAGAAAGTATCGGTTGTTTTTCTATCATTTGTGATTGTTTTTATGTTTGAGGTGATCTGACTGCCAGGATGTTTCAATATTAAAATCGATAAAACTTGCTCTCTGTTAAAGTGCTCAAATCAAGTAAAAGTGCGATTAAGACCCCTATAGTTGCAAAGAGACTGACAGAATAGAGACACGTAGTAGAGACAGATTAGACACACATAGTAGAGACAGAGTAGAGACGTGTAATGCTGCAGCTTTTGGCCACCGTAATTATAAAGAAACCGACACACTATAGAGGCATAGCGCTGCAACTTGAACACAATAGCCAATATCAACTATAGCAGCGATGACAGCGAATGAATACATTTCACAGGTGATTTTGTCTGAGCGTTTTAATTGCTGTGAAGCTGTGTCAATTTTAATCTTAAAACATCCTGGCACTCAGGTCACCTCAATCATAAAATAATCATAAACGATCGAAAAATATCAATACTTTCTGATAAAGTATACTAAAATTTTGTCTAAGTTTCATTTTAATTTTTAACAATATAAGATACCTGACGAAGCCGATATACAAAACCGATTTTGTACTAAAAGCTTTTATCAAAGTACAATCTAATCAAACTAGAATAGTCAGAGCTGGTACACGTAGATGTTTTAAACAATGACTTCAAACAGATAAAAGTAGAGATTTTGATAAGCTATGCAGTAATTTTAATACGGTATAATAGCCTTTGTAATCTTTTGTAAAAAGCTGATAATGTCATGCCAAACCCATAATCTACAGACTGACAGCCTAGCAGTGAAGTGATTATTCTTGACAGGTGGCTGCTAATATCTCTGTAAAGTTCAGACAACTGTGACATTTCCTATTCTATGAGATACGACTTCCTGACTTTACTTGCATATGCAAAATATATTCATTTATGATAAAATCTCCTGTCAAAGACTATAAATATTAAATGCTCCGCGCTAAGGACCCAGTCTTGTCTCGGGGAACGTACAGATTGGATTCTGTAGAACCAACTCAACCAAGAATATGATGTCACTGCTTTTTACCTGCTTGTATATATCATGCCTCTTTGGATCAGCTTGGTAAGTGTTTATCGCAGATGCAGAGCATTCAAAAGCTTGTGGCTGTAGGAAATTAATTTTACAGATGAACTTACACAAAAATTTAGTAAATTTTATCAAAAAAGTTTTTTTTAATTATTTGCAATTGTATGCGATGTCTGGTGTGAATGCCTGCCAGGATGTTTCAAGTTTAAAATGTACAAAACTTGATCACAGTTAAAATTCTCAGCAAAAAAATTTAGAAGAAAAGATGTCACGAATTGCTATCATTGCTATAGTTGATAGCAGCTACTTTGTTCAAGTTGTAAACCGTGTCTCTAATCTGTCTTTGCTATGTGTGTCTAATCTGTTTCTACTACGTGTCTCTATTCTGTCAGTCTCTTTGCTACTAGAGTCGTCATAATCACACTTTCACTAGCTCTGAGCGTTTTAGCCGGGATTCAGTTTTATGGATGTTAATCATGAAGCATTCTGGTAATCAGATCACCTCAAACATTAAAAACAATTGCAAATGATAGAAAAATACTGACACTTTCTGAGAAAATCTATTAAAATATTGTGGAAGTTCAGTTTTAAGATTTGATAAACCTCACTTTCAGCTAACTTATTCTGTCTGTGCAGTAGCTGCATTAATACAGTCACTTATCTATCTAGTAATATGTCTTTTGTCACCACTGGCCACAACTTGAGTAACATGCGAGAGAGAACGAGAGAGAACGATTGTTTGTGCTTTCAATTCAATAACATAATTTAATTGTTTTATGTTTGCATAAGAAAGCCGCTGATGTGAGATTGCATTCTGGGTAAATCATTTATTATTTTCTGTTGCGTTATTAAACAAATAAAGTTATTTGTGTCAAAAAAACTCTTCAAATTTTTTTACATTATAAAATTCATTAGCAATTTTATTCAGATAATGCATTGAACTAAATTTAAGTTTTATTTTATTTTACTATAACTTAATGTTTGCTGATAACTTATTTATTCTCATGACATTTAATAGTTGCAAATTGTTTACATCAATAAAAATAATACTTAATAGAATTTTTAACTAAGTGCGGTTGGTCAAATGCTTGTTTTCATAGACCTCCTAACACATTACATGTAAAATGCTAAACCTGAAACCCCTCAGACGTCTATTGAATTGTTTATGAGTAGTCTCACAACATTCTCAGATTGTGAGATCATTTTGAAATATTTAAAAAAACATTTTTTTGAGCTGCTGTCTCAATACATCTCGTAAATATATTACACAGCTCATCGTCTGTCATAGCCTACTCGTTGCGGCATTGCTTATGCTGTGTCCACCAACTTCCTCAGAGAGTACTACACTCTATCCAGTTTTTCATGAATAATTTGTTATGGAACTAAGGCTATAAATTTACAGTTGGCCTAAATATTGAATGTACAGCTTTTATTGCCCGGCAAGTAAATGTCTGAATAATTGCCAGTTGTCAGAGTCTCTGTTCACCAACCGTCATATGTTATAGTTTTGTAATTAAATTGTCTTTTGAATAAAACCTCTGATTACATTTAGATATGTTGTGATAAGACTAGATAGAAATCCAGCATCTCACAGTTACAAAGCACAGGCTAGACGTAGCGTAGATTTCTTCATGTGAACTACATGTATAATCTTGAATAATTTATGCATAGCGCACAAGCTTTGATCTTCGTTCCCTTTGGCTTCCGCTAAATCTTAACCTCTTCCGCTTTCAATGATAATGAATCCTAATCAATTTATCATCCAAACTTCTAAGACACTAAATACTGTATTTATCACATTAATTTAATATTTATTGGTTTTTAAAATCTTTATTTATTATTACTAGTTGCAGTTAAGTGGTTCCTAAATAACATAACACAATATCCACATTTCAACTGGTTTTATTGGTTATGAGAAACATATATAACAAGGCCCCTTTCAACCTTACTGTTTTATATGATTTTTTTAATATGACAGGTGACAGCATCTCAAACTGACATTGAGTTGCACAATAAAATATCATTGTCTTTAGGTGCTGACATGTTGAATAGATATTGAACAATAAACTATATAGCTGATGCTGGCAAAGTGAAATAATGTATTTGTTTCATTCAACCAGAGCTAACTAAGACCCACATTTGGACAACATATTTTGCCTCTGCAACTGTCATTTCTCTCTAAAAAGAGGCGCAGTTAGCAAACTGATGGCTAGCTGCAAAATCAATAAATTTTTCTTATGCATCTTCATGCCATATTTGTAATAAATTTTATTCTCACTTGTTTAGTTGAAATTGAAATTAGGCAAATTTTTTTACTACCTTGCATGCTCGCTAGTTGCGCATTGTATTCATTTCTAATTAGAAATCAGTTAGTGCCTGTTTTACTGCAATAGACACCTGCCACTACCTGTTTTACTACAATAGATGCTTGATAATATCTTCCTTATAAAAAAGGCACAACTGCCTGCTTGCCTGCTTACTGCAATAGACACCTGCCATTAGAAGGCACTACAGGAAACACTGCTATTGCCTGTTTTACTGCAATAGACACCTGCCATTGCCTGCTCACTGCAATCGACACCTGCCATTGGCTGTTGTACTGCACGAGACACCTGTCAATTTTTTCCTTACTAGCAATGACACATGTCAATGGCTGTTTCACAGGGCCAAGTTTGGGATATTGGAGTATAGACACAGCATTCACCTTACAGTAAATGAACCAGACTATCCGCAGCTCTCTCTCAGCAGCTTAGAGCGAATAGCCAACTCCTATATTGATGAACTTAAGTAAGTGAACTTACTGGCGACTCTACTAAGTCTAACACAGTTTTAGTAAGATCATCTTTATACCTGAGTAAGGTGAACTAATAATAAGGCAAAATCGAAGAATATAGAAAATGCTCCAGAGACTGTACATAAAACTGCTCATTTTACGATAAACCAGAACAAACCAATCAGAGGCTAGATTTAACAAACTGGAAATAGAGTAGCTCACAAAGATCGGCAAAAGCCAGTGCAAAGTTAAAACTATTAAACTGTAAAAATGTGGTTGACCATCAAGTAATTTGATGATTGAATGTAATGTAATCAGTTGTATGATAACTATAATAGGTGTAACATTATTATATACCGTAAAACATAAAAACATTTTCTTAGTGTCCAGATTTAATCCAAGTTGAACGGATAAAATTTACCTAGTTTAAAGCAAGTTGTTGCACACACAGATACAGAATTATTGTGTAATATCTTGAAAAATTCAGAGCTGGAAGTATGAAATCATCTGAAAATCATCTGAATTACAAATTTCGTAATACATTCTCAAATATTAAAACAACCTTGCTATGAAATATTCGACAAAAAATTGTGGATATCACTTTTACGGTGTACATTCATTTGTAATGAGCAATGAGTCTTCTAGTTCCTCAATTGTCTTTTTCAGACCTTTTTTAGGTGTCTGAAACAAATTGAATGTTTAAGGTTACATAGTCATATTGCATAATACATAGTTTATAATGCGTTGTTTATAATGCATAATGCACAATGCATAGTGCATAATGCATAGTGCGCAATGCATAGTACATAATGCATAGTGTATAATGCATAGTGCATAATGCATATTGTATAATGCATCGTGTTTGATGGATCATGCATAATGCACTGCGCATTAAAAACTATGTTGAGCACTATGGTGCATGCAACTGAAGTGGTTCACTCAGCATGACTATCATTTGTGTCATCCTCAGGATGATTTCTTACGAGTCTTGAAACTCAATCAAATTAACAATAATCATTACAATATTTGCTCTTGACAGCAGATCATGCCTGATTGAATTTATTGCCTTTTGCAGTTGTAACAACTATTGCTGTCCAACAGTTCTATTTAATGCTTACTGTTTGTAGAGGACAGAGTAACAATCTAGGTAAGTAAAAGTTATGGCCAACTAAAACCTCAAAGGTTTTTCCAAAATTTACACATTTGAGCTGGTTTTAGCATTGGCTGTGTTAGATGTATATAACTAGCCCCATCTCAACCTTAAGGTTTTAAAGACTTTCTGAAGATAACAGGTGCTGGTATGTTAGGCTGTCACTGATTTGCTCAATAAAATACCATTGGTTCTAAATGCTGATATCTTAAAGATTAGCTTACACAAAAGTTTTAGTAGGTTTTATGCGAAAGTATCGATATTTTTCTATCATTTGCGATGTTTGAGGTGGTCTGCCTGCCAGGATGTTTCAAGATTAAAGTTGACAAAACTCGATCGCGGTTAAAACGCTCAGAGAAAATTATGTGCAAAATATGTCGCTAGCTCCTATGATTGCTATAATTGATATCGGCTATTGCATTCAAGTTTCAGCATTACATATAGATGTCACAATCACACTTTGGCTTGATCTTAGCTTTTTGACGCGATCAAGTTTTGTCGATTTTAATCTTGAAACATCCTGGCAGTCAGATCAACTCAAACATCGCAAATGATAAAAAAATACCGATACTTTCTGATAAAATCTAATAAAATTTTGGGCAAGTTCATCTTTGAATAGATATTAAATAAAAAACTATATAGCTGATGTTGGCAAAGTGAAATATTTTAAATTTTATATTTAACCAGGGTTAATCAGTTTAAAAAAAATTGTTAGTAGGTTGTAGTTGTAGTTTTACATTTGCGGGATGTTTCTTTGCTACTCAACTATTGTCGTTAAAATTGATCTTACATATTAGACCAAAAGGCTTGCAGCTAATGTGTGTATTACATGGGACGTCCCTTAAGGCTGGTTCACACTATATCGCCATTTGTCAGCATTTTCCTTTCAGGGTTCATTGTCGATTATGTGAACCGTGAACTGATGGCATTGACAAAGCAATGTGGACACGTCGGGAAAGTTTGCAGCTGTCAAACTTTCCCGATATTTTGCCAAGCATCGACGACCGCCTTTCTAATGTGACCCATTTCGACGATAGCAATTCGGGGTCGCGGATAGCGTGATTTATTCATATCCATTTATGATAGTTGCTGCGGAGCTAGTATTTAATTCCAGCATGCGAAAACAAAGAGATTTCTTCACGAAAATTTAAAAAGAGAAATGGAAACACTACGCTACGGAATATTTCCTGATGCAAACGGAATAGGTTTGAAATAGTGTAAACAGTGTTGTGACAGATGATTACTGAAGTATTGTGGTATCAACACCGATATATGGCACTATAGTGTGAACCAGCCTTTAGAATACTTTGGTAACACAAATGTTATCATTCACAAATGTTAATCTACATTAGTAGGTAAACTGTTTAATTGATCCTGTAGAATATCAGAAAACTATTATTGACAAATACTACTTCATAGAGATTTGCAGAAGTACCTGATTACCAACAGATACTGGAATAGAGTAAACCATAGATATAATAAACCATAGATATAATATAAAGGGTTTATTATATCTATGGAGTAAACTAATTTAATATTTCTGATATGAGTCTGTAATAGTATCTCTATTAATAATTTCTACTATGTCTTGTGTGTCTATCTGTTACTCTGTGTGAACGCAATAAGTTCCCACATTTTCAGCTGGTTTGGTCCAATATTCACGAACACATGCTCCGCACATTTCTCCAGGTTCCTACACTTACTTACTCTTAGAACTCTGGTTTCTGAAAACCGGCCTCTTAAACAAATATATGCTCAGAGACTCGAGAATTAAGCATTGTCATCAATGAATGCATTTATGGATAGTGTCATGGAAGCAGTGAAGCGACTTGCATTGAAAACCTACAAGGATGCTGCAGGCTAGCTGGTTCAAAATAAAAAACATTCTGAGCAAAGTCGAGCTCAATGCTAGTTTTACATATTTAGGCCAAAAAAATAAAATTTTAGCAGTCCAAAATAAGAACGCAAGCAATGATGTAAATAAAAAATAAATTTAAATATAATTTTCAAAGTCACATAAAATTGACAAGCAGAGCAACTTTAAACATAAATGTAACAAGTTTTAGTTAAAAATGATGAATTAATTCAAATAATTATTTGATTCACTGTTTTAAGTCAAGGTCTTTGCTGAAATGAACTTGTCAGCTATTCACTTCATTTGCGTAGTGATTATTTCTAAGCTCTAAGAAATTTGTATAAAAAAATTTCAGTTATTTTTGGGACAGTTGTAATGCCTGCATGTACCTTGAGTAAAATCTTTGATCGTGGTATTCGGTTATAACTTGTAAACAACACAATTTTCTCTAGTATATAACAACATAGTCTTTAATTGTTTTAAAAGTTCGGCATCATAGATCAGAATTATTAACAGTAATCAAACTTTTGTCTATGAAACTTCCAAATAGAAGGATTCTTTTTACAGTTCCAAAACAGGATAACCCGTATGATACTGAGCCCTTGTGTGAAGACGCGTCAGTGTACAGAACCATTGATGGAACTTGCAACAACTTGGTTAGGAGGTGGTATGGCGCTGCCAAAACACCCCTAGGCAGAATGACATTACATCGGTATCAAGATGGTAAGAGATTGTATGCTGACCTATGCGTATAGCAGCAACCCAGCTGCCATTTAATTTGTAGTTTTGTTCAAAGATTAAGGGAAATACATTGACAGGAATGCTTAAAAAATTCAAAGTTTTTATGCTTCTGGATATGTTTTAACAGCACTGGTTAAGTGTACTGGTTACTGTTTTAAGTGTACGCAGGTTCACTGAGCCGCTAACATTAAGTTTTAAATATGTTACAGGTTTAGAGAGCCAGTAATATAGAGTGTATTTGTTTATGTGTTGCCATGAAACAGTGGTAGTTCACAAAGTGGTAGTTCCTAGATGTAATGCAAAAAAGACTAAACATAAATCATTTAGGCCTACATGTATATGTGGAAAATCTGTATGTACTATGTCTGATCTGCATGTAAAAATGTATTGTTTATTATTCATATTTATGCTTAATGCTACGTGCACAATTTTTAGTCAATTGAAATCTTTGAAAAAACAAAACAGTAATTTGAAGTTGTATGCCATTTTAGCTCCATTTCGCATTTTAAACAACAATCAGCTCAAAACTATTAAAACAAAGCCAATGAGTTTGGTAAAAGTTTAAAAAATTCAATCTTCATTCTATATTTTATTCATCATAAAGTTGTTTCAATGGTACCCAGGATTCAATGCACCGACGAGCCAATATTTCTTCTCTCCTGGCGAGCTGCCAACAGCGAGACAGGTGTCTACTGGAGTATTGACAATTCGCAGTAACAGGAGCGCTAGAAACACTCATCTACTAATGAGCTTTGGCCAATTCCTTGACCATGACTTTGCTCTGAGTCCAGAATCAGGAGGTGAAGGTGGCCAGGAAGAAATTAAGTAAGTGGGCACAAATCCTAATTGCTAAGTTCTATGGCATTTTTGTTTGGTGTGATTTATTATCTTACAAGTGTCCTACCGCCTTAAAGATGAACCTGTACAAAATTTCTGTAGATTTTATCAGAAATTATCAGTATTATTTTATCATTTGAAGTTGTTTTTGATGTCCGAGCGTTTTAACCACAACCAAGTTTTGTCAAGTTTAATCTTGAAACATCCTGACAGTCAGATCACCTCAAACATCAAAAGCAATCACAAATGATAAAGAAATACTGATACTTTCAAATACTTACTTAAATTGTATGCAAGTTCATTGTTAACATGTTAAATCTGATTTGCCATTTAATCAAAGGTATACACTGAATCTTTTTTTGCACCTGATATGTAGGGATTTTATGACTTATCTTCTTATGTACATGAATTTCTACACATTCCACAATATTGATACATTAGAGTGTGTTTCACGATGTATTATGCTGTGCTATTGTTGTTTCTGTTATTTGAAATGCAATTTATCATAACATCACTCTCTGTGTATTGCGTACACAGTTCACACACTCTTTGTATGGTTATTTTCGTGCGGCTAGGCCAGGCAGTGGTTTCAGAGAAAGTTATTGTTCTCGTAAATGATTGTCTCGTTGGTGAGTATAAGAACGATCAAAAATTTTATATCTGGCAGTTGTAAATCTTTGGTTGAGATGTTTTACGGATGTTGGCAAGGTCTCTCCGGTGTACTATACTGATGAAAACTTCTGCATATACATCTATTGCATGTGGATTCATTGCGTGAACCCTAGATCAGTCTGCATGACAAAATATTAAAATACCTCTATTGTTTAGATCTATGTGCATTCATAAACTGGAGTTATTGCCTAAAACTCGCTCTCAGCAATATACAGTCGGCTCTGTAAATACTCTTTTGATGGCCAGTGAGAAAATTTATTCCAGATATTTTAAATGAGAACAAAAACCTTTTAACTCCTTTGAGGCTTCATGCAGTTTGCGTAACTTTCATCTCAGTCTGAAGAATAAACCTTTTCCTTCTTGTTGCCAGGGCGCAGTGTTGTGAGGTTCCAGTATCCCAGCACGTAGGAAACCTCTCAGAGTGTCTCCCCATATTCACACCTAATGATCCAGTCTTCAAAAGAACCTGTATTCCATTTCTGCGCTCAGCTCCCATTCCTCCATTTCCAGGCGACCAAAGTAAGTTTTGCTGATTCGTCTGAGCTTACCATCTGATGCTGTTACTGTAGCGAGTTTTATATCTTTGCAAATGTCCAATGCATGGTGTTTAGTTTTGGATGTTTTAGTAAGAAATGCTGCCTATGGCTATAAATGGAAACGTCAGGAGATGGCAGCCTGGTTTTTAGCAAAAAACATATTTATCTAAATGTATGTTTGGTTTGCTTCAGGTATGCAAATCAAACCACAAAACTCTAACTAACATGTTCATGTAGAAAGTACTTGTATTCACGTTTAAATATTATATGTCGGTATTGCATGCGGACACACTTGCATCATATTTACGCATACACAAATTGCCAATAAAGTACTATATATATATATATACATAAAACTTGGACAGATATGAACCATGCATGCACTAAGCGCAGTAAGGAAAAGGCAAAGATACACGCTCAAAGTATATGCATGATACATATCTCAATTGTCAAGGCTGCTTCATGGGAACATAATTCCTTCCATGATTAGCAGGTTTTAAAACAGCGTCGAAGTAAACCAGTCAGCAATTATTGCACTTTACTTAAAACTGACTGTTTTTAATAACTTAGTAACATGTTTTAGTTAGTGTATATACTGTGGTTTGAAAAAATTGTAAACTTTATTGTTCATCAATAAATGTTGGAACGCCAAAATATTGCAAAAATTGTGGCCTAATTAATCTAAAAACATTGGCTTCTTTTATTTTTTATATTTATAATATATTTGCTATAGAATTTAGCTATTAGTGCACATCATAGCTTTGCTTTGGTTAAAACAGGCCAAACTGTTCCACCAAAACAACCAGCAATATTCACAAAGTCACACTTATTTCTAATACATTTACAGCTTTCAACACAAGTTCAACAACAAATAACATTTAGCATGGCTCTAAGCAACTTGTAAAAGCAAATGATGGTACACGCATATTTATTCCTTTCCAGATATTCGTCACCAGCTCAATGATCTCACAGCTTTCATTGATGGCTCCCAGATATACGGTAGTACCAATTTAAAGGCCATATCTCTTAGAGAATTTGTTGGTGGGCGACTCAAGGCACAGGTCAGTCAAATTATACCAACAGTTTCCTGTAAAAAAATCATGAACTTTTATAGGAAATTCTTTCACATGACAACTTGACTAAACATGCTTCTGCATGCACATCATCTTTTAAATTTAGACTTGAGCTCCGCTTGAAAATTGAGCAAAATGCATTTGCACTAGATGTACCAGGGATTTTGCAATCTAACAAAACTACAGTTTGCCTGCAGGAAAAAATGAAGTTTTGTTAGATTGATTCTATTTTGACTTTACAAAATTTCTAGCTGAAACGCAGAGTTTAGGAGGGCTCTGGAAATACCCCCCTCTTAATTTGTAGAACTGCTGCTAGCATAAGTAGATTTACCACCTTAACAAATTTAGCTGCTTTTCTGATCATTGTTAAAGAATGGCTTCTAAATAAATAAAATAATGTGCTGAGCCTTTTCAAAATGTTACAGAAAGTGTTTAAAAGCACATCTGGCAAGAACCTTTCTACAGTTTATTTATCTGGTTGACTAATGGCCGGCCAATCGCATTAGGTAAATTTGGGTATAGGATGTTCAGCAGAAATGTCTACACAGATGCACGCTCCACTACTAATTTCAACTTTTTAAATTTTATCTACCAAAAGTTATTACAAATCTAAGTTAGAATTAATATACATGTAAGTATTTCTATGTATGTGTAAGGCGATATTAATCCTTTTGACAGATAATAAACTCAGAAGAAAGTCTTCCATCGAAAGAAGACAATCCCAGCAGCTGCCCAAGAAAAAGTACAAGATGTGAGTTTGTTGCGGGGGATATTAGAAGCAATGAACAAGGTGAGCCTAGTTTTCTAACTCCAAGTGTTGTGAGAGAATGTGGCGTGTCATAGAATAGCCTTAGAACTAACAAGCTTGGAAAAATAATTGAGCTTAAAGATGAACTTACACAAAATTTTAGTAGATTTTATAAGAAATTATCAGTATTTTTCTATCATTTGCAATTTTAATGATGTTTGAGGTGATCTGACTAGAGAGAGAGAAAAAAACATTGTTTCAAACTTGAAAAGATTTTTCAATATTAGAATCTGTAAAATTTGATTTCAATTCAATTACTCATAAAAAACACATTTAAAATGGCATTACACTATGTTAACGAATATCACATTTTCATGATGTTATCATTGTGATGGCTGATATCGGGTTTTGTGTTCAAGTTGATACATTACGCAAGTCTATTCTGTCGATCTCTTTGTAATTATAGATGTCATAATCACATTTTTGCTTGATCTGAGTGTTTTAACCGTGATCAAGCTTTGTCAATTTTAATCTTGAAAAATCTTAGCAATCAAACCACCTCAAACATCAAAGCCAATCACAAATGAAAGAAAAATACTGATACTTTCTGATAAAAGTTACTAAAAACTTTGTTCAAGTCCATTTTTAACGTGATGTAAAAAAACTGCTTTTTAAAGATTCGTCTTCTCTTATTTTAATCAAAAGTTAGCCAGGTAACCGCATTAGATAGCAGCATGCCTTGAAAGTTTAGGTACAAGAAAACTATGTTCTATCTATTTTGAAAGTCTTTTAATACAAAAAATAGACAGCTCCATACTTTTAAATGTGTGTATTTAGTGCACAACAACCTTATCTCGTACCAGCTATCTACACAAGATTAAAATATGTGAGCAGTTGCTGTTCAAAGAAAACTGAAGCTCTGCATTCTCAGTTTAACCAAAATATAATGTGTTGTATCAATAATTCTAACAAAAATAACTTGTTGGCTGTAATTAAACTTTCGATGTGCGATCATGCCATAAACCTAACCAGCCAGACTGAAATAGAATTGCTGACTTTAGTAGTGGTGCTTTCATAACTTCCACGAGGTTAGGGTACAGGATTGGATGCTGCTCAAGTGTTCACATTCTAATTGTATACTATGAAAGTTTCATGAAAATTATGAAATAGGATGTATGCATCATGCGATAACTGATTTAGGTAAAGTTAGTGGACAGTGGATAAGTGCAAGCATTAGTAAAAGTCATGATGTGAAATTTCTATAAATAATTTAATGTTTGCAGGCTACAATATTAGAAAAATGCCTTGCAACAAGCTCATTCAATGTATGCTAAAATGTTTTAAGTAGTAAATTATTGAACCATCAATTGAACAATCACTGTATCAGGCAGACAACTTTAAGCTCATAGATATGCTTAGAATTAAGACATTGCTGATTGCATACCTTTTTTGGAAATCTACTTTTTGACATTTTGTTGCTAGACCCTCTTTTTGAAAGGGCTATTAAAATATTGTAAGTCTATTAGACGGTGTATGAATATCGTTTATATATTTTAATTATATAAAATAAACCAGAACTATATAAAACAAGACTACATACAGCTGCTTTGGTTTTACATGTATTATACAAGACTCTTCATAAAGTACATGTATACATGTGAGATTGCAAAAGATTACAGTATTGGTGGTCGAAATACTCAATTATTGTTACTGACAACTAAAAAATTAATATTATATAACATTTAATCTATTGATAGATATAAATATGGTAATATAATTTTTACTATAATAAGAGCCGTGTCTGTCTGTCTGTCCGAAACCATGGATGAAATCTGGGAAAAAAATGCATCTTGCAGGCTTTGAACTCAGTAACTTCCACACTGTGTACCAACATGCTAACACCTGTGCTGATTGACAAACACCCACTATTACAAAATAATGCAAATAGTGATTCGCTGTGATTTCACAGTGCACAGGATTCTGGGATGCTTGCGTTTATAAGTTTAGGTTAAATAGCTGATCTGTTATGTTATCCTTTATAAAATATCACAAGTTACACTTTTTGCTAAGTTTCTTCTCGCCATTTAAAATTGAGAAAGCATTTATTAACACAAAATTCCTTCAACATGTGTGTGTTAAGAGAAAAGCAAAAAAATTTCAAGTCCTAATTGTCAGTTGTCCCTTCTCTCAACCTTCACAGAATATAATAAAACAAATCAATGACACTTCTTTGCAGAATAATTATTTTGTATTTTATAGCGACCTTGACGAGTATGCATACACTGTTTCTAAGAGAACACAACAGAATTGCAAATAAGCTGTCATCGCTCAACAATCATTGGTCAGATGAGAAAGTCTATCAGGTAAGCAATTGGCTTAAAAGAAATTTTACTATGTCACGCTTTGGAATTATATATCTGAATTTACTAGCTTCATAATTTTCTGATGGCAAGCATATAATTAGGCTCATGAGGCCTAATTTACTATTAGCACTCAATAAATGTGAAAGTTTTACCACAAAAATGTGATTGATCTTAAAATAAGTTTATCATTTTATTTAAACTAGAAAAATGCAATTCAGGTTAGGAGCAAAATAGTTCACCATCTGAGAAGCCACAGCAAATATTTTACAAAAGTGTATTTTATATGTTTATTGGCCATGAAGGAATATCTATTTTAATAAATACCATTTTTATTGTGTCCGCGGAAAAGCTATGCATTGCCACATTTTTTGCCTAATTTTATTCAAACTTCACACGAATATGCTCCATACTTTTGACCAGGCTGTTGAAGTATTTAGTTTATAAAAACTCTATCTGGTTTATAAAAACCAGCCTCTCAAACACTCAGTTGCAAGATGTCTGATTTAATATGAAAGATATTTCTTGCATCACCGAGCTTAAAGTTAGTCTTGGATATACCACTTATCGCTGTTCTAAAAATTCTATTATATCATAGCTAGGATGTGAGACACTTAGACTTTGAGGTTATGCACATTTAGGGTAGCATTTATAAATAGATTGTAAAATGAATGGATTGCTATGGCTGAGAGCATCTGTGGCCTTGTGGTCTAAAATGCCTGACTTACAAATAACAGGCGGAGGTTCAATTCCCGCAAGAACACTGGTCATAAGTGGTAAGCTAAGCAGACATCTCACAACCTTCCTCAAAGGATTGCTCAGACATGCATATAAAATTATAGATTACAGACACTATCTTTATAATAGCTGATACGCATCCCAATGATTTATCGTGAGGAAAATCCAACTGATATTGGGTAGATAATTCCAACAGAATTTCAGCCGAAAGTGAATATTTTTCTTCGAAATACAGTAATAACTAGAATACAGTTGATAATGCTTGGAAAGTGATTTTATCTACAGAAAAAAGTGGTTTATTTCATTCTCTGCTGATGCAGGAAACAAGGAAGATTGTTGGAGGTATTCTGCAAAGACTGACCTATGCTGAGTGGCTACCAGTGATTGTAGGGAAAAAATTGATGAAGCATTATGGACTCGCTATTCGTGACCAAGGGAGGTTTAATGGCTACCTTGAACATGTCGATCCCTCAATCGCGTAAGTTTAATAGTTGTATTATGGTAGAGGCCATCAGTAAATCAACTAATTACAATTTTATTTTAATCGAAAACTCACTATTAGCTCCTTAAAGCCTTGAACACACAGTGATATTTATTGATGTTGCTCTAGCAAAAATCTTTTGTTTCATAGACTTAATATGCAGAAATAAAATTGATAGAGATATTTTTATATCTTCTCACAAACCATTATTTTTTGCTTACTTTTTGCTTAGATGATATTTTCAAGTCTTTACCAGATTGCATACCTAAAGCCATTCAACTTCAATTATAAGTAAACTGTTGAGAACACAACTTTGCTCATATGATCAAAGTATCATATATAACATCTATCTTTACAAGAGTAGACAACTTTTTAATTTGACATCAGTTTTAAGAAGAATATTTTCAGTAACTTCTAAGGTGGCTAAAGGTTCTTAAAAAAGGAATACTTTGCTATAAGTTCATTTTGCTTGTATATGAATTTGAGCAAGTTCCCTTTTACATGAAAAAAATTATAAATTCTATTAAAGGTTCAATTCAGATTGTCGGACCTTTTGAATTGAGTAACTCTATTTTTACACTTTTACTGCATTGATAATTCAGAGATATTTTTAAACTCCAAAAAACATAAAAATTTTGCTTCTACTGCCCACCAACTTTGCTGGATTTACGAATAATTTCAGCACATTAATTACATTATAATTAATTAATATATTAATAATTATATACTAATTAATAGTAATTAATATATTAATGAATATATTATTAATTAATATAATAATTATATATTAAATAACAATATATAATTAATATATTATTAATTAATATATATATTAATTTATTATTGTTAATTAATTAATTAACCAATATTCATGATTATTAATTAATAAATTATTATTAATAATTAATCAGTAAATTAAAAAGCTAGTCATAGATATACTGATCAGTAAATCTAAATGTGTGGCAGTATCTTGTTCTAGTAAAGGGCTATTTAGTGTTAAACCTCAAGAAGATCACAATACGTGGGTGCACATGTTTAATGTACCTTATTTACAATTTGTAGAACAGAGTTTTCAACAGTCGCCTTCAGGTTTGGTCACTCCTTGGTGAGACAGACATTCTCTCGCTCTTCTGAAGACACCATCAGTCTAAATCAAATATTTGATTCATTCCGAACTATTCACAGACATGGTAAGAACATAAATATCCGTTTCTTATGATTTTAGCACCAACTTTGTCTAGTAACACGCAATAACAACCAATAACCATGAGAAAATTGAATAATGACCAGTGATCGGTATATATCTGCTAAGGTGTAGTCAGAACATGACAGTATACCTTCATATATTGTTTAAAATATTTTTTACTAAACCATTGGCATCTTTTTAATTTTTTAAAATCCTTTAAGAAAATTTTTAAATCGTTTTAAATGTCTTTGATCATGATTGTGATATCATAGCTGTGGAACAGTTTTGAGATAAAATTGTTGTGATTATGCTCTGTTGGCAAAGTCAGATGTCTAGCTGAATAGGTTGATCTTGAAACAAAATGTAAATACTAAATGAAATTTTACATAATTTTAATTACTTTTAGTCTTGCAAATTTTAATACATAGATTGTGTACCTTAGTTCTGGTTAATGGCAAGTTAATTCTTGAGCAGTCAAATAATGCATAGGCCTATTAATAATAGCCAATGTACCTCAACCTATCTGATTATTGAAGATTTGACTTCACACTTTACATGACTCGTTAGCAGTGCTTACAGCCTTCCAATGCAGTAGGCCCTCCTATAACGTTAACTTTCTATAACGTTAACTTGTTATAAGGTTAACACTCTGCAACATGAGCTTCCTGTAACATTAATTTTCAATTAAATTAACTTCCTATAAGGTTAACGTTTTGTAACATCAACTTCCTGTAACGCTAACCTCCTGTAGTGTTAACTTCCTGTAATGTTGACTTCATATTACGTTAACTTCCTATAACGTTAACTTTTTATAACGTTCACTTCCTATAACATTAAAATTCTATAAGGTTAACTTCCTGTAATGTTAACTTCTTGTAACGCTAACTTCCTATAACGTTAACTTCCTATAGCATTAGCTTTCTATAGCGTTAACTTCCTAAAATGTTAACTTCCTACAACGTTAACTCCGTGAAGGAATTTATGCAAAGTTTTTGCATCGTATTACATAAGAAACTCAATGTAATGTAAAGCGTTAAACTGGTGCAACTTCCCAAAGTTGATTTGAGTAATGAGAGTCTCATAGTTAACTTTAAAGTATGGTTTTCTATCTTGTCGCACTTGAAAGTGAAAATGACGCATAGGGGTGTCTGAGGTAACTTTTTTTCTTTGTTTTAGACATATAAATTTTTTTTGCGACAAAGACTTTTCTTTGAAGAAAAACAATAAACAAAGAGTTGTATTAACATTGAAGGTATGCGCTCCCCTTAACGTAAAGTTACATAATCACGGACCCTAAACCAAGTATAAGTAATAAGAAAACAGAGAAAAGTTGTCGATACAAACCAATAATACCATAGCTACTGTACAGTCAATACATTAACGAGTCAAGTTTGGAAGTCTAGTTGTTCCTTTTTTGAATGACCGAACGGGTGAGTTTGGGAAGATCTTCGAATGGATTAAGCTATTTACAGGTATTTTTGCTTCGCATAACATAAAATCCCTATAATTTAAATGTTCCCGAAACAAATTATTTACATTGTAGAAGCGTCTACCGTACTGAAATATTCTAACTGACACCTTCTGTCAACTTTTTGATGTCTGAAACCCAAAAAGTAGTTTTATGTTCGTTTGAGTACACTTACCTTACTTAAGATGTGATGAGTACTATGGCACGTAGCTTTGGAGTTGTGTTAACACTGCAGTTTATTGTCAACATTTTGCCTCATGCAGGTTCAAATGCTCTGATGAAAGGACTGGTTCAGGACCCAGTAGAAGAGTTTGACAGATATTTTTCTAAAGGAGTAAGTTTACACAGTTCTGACACATGATTGGCTCTAGAGTAGTTCCTACAGCTGACTCCTTTTTGCTGCTTATAATCGTTGAAGCAAATGAAAGGGTTTGCTAGTGACAAAATTTAGTTGATGTGACAAATGCTAACACTTGACAGTCTGGTGTGTCACGTGAGAGCATCAGGTGGGCTGAGTGACAAATGCTAACACTTGACAGTCTGGTGTGTCACGTGAGAGCATCAGGTGGACTGAGTGACAAATGCTAACACTTGACAGTCTGGTGTGTCACAAGAGAGCATCAGGTGGGCTGAGTGACAAATGCTAACACTTGACAGTCTGGTGTGTCACGAGAGAGCATCAGGTGGGCTGAGTGACAAATGCTAACACTTGACAGTCTGGTGTGTCACGAGAGAGCATCAGGTGGACTGAGTGACAAATGCTAACACTTGACAGTCTGGTGTGTCACGAGAGAGCATCAGGTGGACTGAGTGACAAATGCTAACACTTGACAGTCTGGTGTGTCACGAGAGAGCATCAGGTGGGCTGAGTGACAAATGCTAACACTTGACAGTCTGGTGTGTCACGAGAGAGCATCAGGTGGGCTGAGTGACAAATGCTAACACTTGACAGTCTGGTGTGTCACGTGAGACCATCAGGTGGGCTGAGTGACAAATGCTAACACTTGACAGTCTGGTGTGTCACGTGAGAGCATCAGGTGGACTGAGTGACAAATGCTAACACTTGACAGTCTGGTGTGTCACGAGAGAGCATCAGGTGGACTGAGTGACAAATGCTAACACTTGACAGTCTGGTGTGTCACGTGAGAGCATCAGGTGGGCTGAGTGACAAATGCTAACACTTGACAGTCTGGTGTGTCACAAGAGAGCATCAGGTGGGCTGAGTGACAAATGCTAACACTTGACAGTCTGGTGTGTCACGAGAGAGCATCAGGTGGGCTGAGTGACAAATGCTAACACTTGACAGTCTGGTGTGTCACAAGAGAGCATCAGGTGGGCTGAGTGACAAATGCTAACACTTGACAGTCTGGTGTGTCACGAGAGAGCATCAGGTGGACTGAGTGACAAATGCTAACACTTCACAGTCTGGTGTGTCACGAGAGAGCATCAGGTGGACTGAGTGACAAATGCTAACACTTGACAGTCTGGTGTGTCACGAGAGAGCATCAGGTGGACTGAGTGACAAATGCTAACACTTGACAGTCTGGTGTGTCACGAGAGAGCATCAGGTGGACTGAGTGACAAATGCTAACACTTCACAGTCTGGTGTGTCACGAGAGAGCATCAGGTGGGCTGATAAAGCACAGAAAATAACCATCTGCACAATTATTTTTTACATACAGGATTGTTGTTGATTTGGACAGGCGCTAGAATGTCAGCCGTTGAGCTGAGTGTCATGTGTTCAGATCCCACACGAAGAAATGTTTTTCCACAACATCTAACCATATCTACAAACAGGCATTGTTAATACTACAGTAGAAGTTGTTAGTCTGTACTTTCCACAACCATTGCGATACACCATAGAACTCAGGCTACGAAAGCTGAAGAATTTCATGTTAACCTTTAAATAGATCCTGGGCAGTAAACAGGCAAAGCTATTGAACACATTGGTCTCATTTATATTGAGCACAATCTGAAACATATTGCTCAAAAGCAATGCTGAGACAATTAACATTTGTGTCATATACCAAAATACCATAATATTGTATTTACGGCTCAACTGTCGTGCAGTTATGTTTAAACTATTTAATGTTGACAGCATGTGGAACTCCCTGCTATTGTTAAAATTTTCAATATAAAGCTGTCACTACGTAACATGTGTATAGCATAGAAATTTATATAGAAATGTACCCACAAACTTCAAGTCATTTATAGATAATATTATTGCATATTTAGATTCTAGATAGATTTGAATTTTTTCATCCGTTTTTTTAACTAATTGTCAATAAAATGAAAATCATTTACTGATTAATAGTACCAAGCCTGAAATTGCTCATGATTTCTTTCATTTTTAACACAAATTGCTACATTGCTTTCATGACAGCAATCCATAAACACATTTATTGATAGTAATTGTTCCTAATGCACTCTTGAGTTTCGAATCAGATAAATCGTAGTACATTTCTATCGAAAACGAAAGTTGTAAGCTTGCCAATTGAATCTTTGCTTTTTTCCATTGAAAAAACAACTACATGACGCGTGGAGCTCTTGCAGTCTGCTCTTGCAACTCTTCCTCTGCGAGTCATGAAACATCGCTATTATTTTACTAAAGATTATTATGCAAACTCTGGAGGTGATAAGATTAGTGTAGTTAGTGGAGTGTTGGCTTCCTAAGCAGAGAGCCACGAGTTCAAGGTCTATCAAAAGCAATGTTTTATGAAGCATTTTAATTATATCCCATACTATTTCTTCAGTGCAACGGTACTAGACAAGACCACAAGACATCAGAGTTGTACAAGTATATAGAAGTATAGGCAGGACCTGTTTGTTACTGAGAAAACAAAAATTGAGCAAGTGGAAAAGCTATAATTATTTGAGACTTCAATAAATAATCTTTAAGCGGATGAATGATAGTTTGGTAGCCAATCATGAACCTCACGAGCTATGAGGAGGTCCCGGATAGTAATGAGATTATATTCTCATTACTATCTACAGATCAGTGAAATCCTGTGGTAATATGAAATCAATGTCATAGTACTTCAAATGCTTACAAAAAAATTTTTGGTTTCTGTCACAGTTGAGAAATAAGTTGTTTGGAGCTGAAGCGGACCTCCTCTCCTTCAACATAAACAGAGGAAGAGATCATGGAGTAGCGAGTTACCAAGATATCAGGTAGACTCTTTCTCTTTTCCTTCTTCAAAAAACATGTTATTGCCTTAATAGAGATGGCTTTTAAGGTCAACCATGGCTTCAGAACCTTCATTCTATTGGCTTATCAGAGCAATATGAAACTTAAAGCTTGGTTTATGCAAGAAAAATTCTTTGCATCAAAATGATCTCAATTGAAACATCAAATTGCTAAATATGGCAAAGTGAATTAGAAAAAATACAAGATTAATGCAAGGAAGGCTTATCAAAACTAATCTTGACTTAAAAAAACTTTTGCATTTATATTTGTTTCAATGCACTCAAATCTTTTTGAAGGAATTCGAGGCCATTACCAACATATTAAATTTTATTTATTGATAATCTTCCTTGAAACTTAAACATTCAGTTTTATCTGTTTTAGGAGATATTTGGGACTGACTCTTTACCCAACTTATACACAGATGGTAGGAAAAACACACAGCTTGGCTGTCCTCAATGATTTAGAAGCAGTCTATCCAAGCACGTTAGATATAGAAGCCTTCCCTGGAGGTTTGTAAACTTTTGCTGTGTTTATTGCCGTTTAGTTGAAACCGGTCTATTCTTAGAGTTTAACATAAGATTTTAAAAAAATTGTTATTATTTGTTACCAGTTACCATTATTTATCTTTACCAATTGTACGAGACATTTTTTTTCCTAGGTTATAGTTTTGCTATCTTGAAATATTTTTAGCAATCTAAAAAAGTGTAGCAGCTTTGCGGTGCTCCACAACAGCACATAGTTCAGTTTTTTAAAGCATTGACTTAGTTAACATGCTGACGAAATGAAAGCTTTCTGCATTTAGTAACGTGAGCTCATAACAAATTTACTTCTGTGCTTTTATGTAAACATTAAAGAAAAGAGTGTACACGAGTACTTGTTTTAGTGAAAAAAGTTATTTATGGAAAATTGGCATTTTGAGTTTTTCAGTTAAGAAATCAAGAAAATGTGAACCAAACAAAAACCAAACACTTTTGCTGCTGACAGCATAATAATCCTCTTCAAATTAATACTCCTCTTCAAATTAAAAGTCTGTAAGTTTTTTAGCTTTTATTTGAACAAATAAAAAAACATGTTTCAGCCTACCAGACAGCGTAGTCTGAAAAGTCTAATAGCATGATGATGGTATAATCACCTGTTTATGTATTCTTGTGATTGCTTAAAAGTTTGAAGTCGATTTTAGATTAAAATAGTCTAGAACGATAACAAGGCAATACTTGCGTGTCTTTATATACATGATAACATGTTAACATGTTAGTTTATTTGTTGCCAATTAACTGTTCGCTAACCAGCATTGTCAATTATTTTATCTATTCTTTTTCTAAAAATATAAATCTAAGAATTCTTTGCTTTCAGCTATTCTCTTGAAACTGCATACATATTTATGCATTTACAATAAATAATTTTATCAGTTTTGACCTGGCAACTGATACTTCAAATTGCTGTTCAGTTGAAGTTCATATGAGAAGTAATTTTAGCAAACCAGCGCGTTTCACATCGAAAGCTTTTTGTTGGAAAAATCACTTGCAATCACTTACAGTTATTTAGTGACTGACTTAAATTAATGTGAAAAGTAACTGGAGATACTTTTTACATGACCAAAATTAAAAAAATAAATGCACTCGCCCGTATTTGGACTCCCGACTGTACAACTAGGCCAAAAAATATTTATGTGTCAAACTTTCAGTCCAGCTTTTTGCTGATTCTGATTATTTTAGTCCTTTTAGCTGATATAAAAGATTTTAGGTAGAAACCTTTTTTTCTTTTTTAAATGTTAACATTAACAATTTAAGATAATAAAAAGAAAAAGTTTATTACACGTAAAGTTGCACTGTAAACAATCTTTGTTAAAACAGTTTACATGGTACAAAGAGAAAAGCTCAAAAGAGTTGTTGTTATGGCGTAATAGGAAAACCTATTGTAAACAAAATCTGACAGCGATAGACTACAAAATAGTTTTAAACTACATCAAGAATAACAATTTGGTCATTTAGTAATACTAGCAATTTGAAAAATAATGTTATATTTATTTTTGTAAAACAAATTTTGCCGATAGCATAAGGTTATGTTCACTACCAAAATAAAAAGGATATTAGGCACTGGCAAACAACATCAAGTCCTAAACTAGGTATAACCACAGACTGTCCTGAAACTAGGTAGCGGTACTATAGGCATGTTTAGCTACAGTAGGATAGAGTGCTTCTAGCATTACTTGTTGAGTTGCTTCAGATTTTTAACATTCCCAAGTTATTTGTCTATTTAAACTTAGCTATTTTTGAACATATCAAAAAGTTATTTGTTACATTTGTATGAAACCTTGCTAATTGAGACACTAAAAATTTGTTGTCAATTGTTATGCATTTCTGTAAAATGAAGTGCTGCCTTTTAACATTGAAGGAGTGTCAGAGCTGCCGATGGAAGGAGCAGTAGTCGGAGAGACCTTCGCTCATATCATTTCTGAACAATTCTTTAAACTGAAGTTTGGAGACAGGTTCTGGCATGAATCACCAAACACTGAAACTGGGTTCAAAACAGGTTAGGAAATGTATAATTGTATATGATAACTCAATAAAAAAAGGCTAGATTAGGAGTTATCTTACTCCACTGAAAAAAGATAGAGAGTATTATGAGCTGCCCTTGAGCTTGATAAAAGCCATCACGAAGCCAATTGATGTAGTCTAGTTGAGTTAATAATATGTGAACATCTGATCAGTTCAGATTCTGATTATGTGCTGAGTCTCAGATAACTTCTTACATTAGCATTAAGCTGCTGTTGCTGGCAGTTCTTCTATGTTCAATCAGATACCTCAGAGTATGGGTGTAGATTTTCAACGTAAACTGCTACACTGCAATCATGAAAATAATCTATTGAGAGCAATGGCCTTTAAATCATACAACGACCCATACTTGAGATTTTAATTAGATGGGCATTATTACAGTACTATTAGACACAGAGCAGCTGCCCATAAGCTTGACAAAAGCCATCGTATCTTTTAAGGCTGAATTGATTTAGACTTATTGAATTGATAATATTTGAAGGCTTGATTGGATCAGAGTGTGATTAGGTGATGTCTTGAACACATTCAGTGTTAAACTATTAAATTAGTGATCAATTCAATAGTCAAGAAGTCCCAGCGCTGCTGGGACTTCTTTTATTTTCAATCAGACAGCGGCAGCAAGTGTGTGGATTTTCAACACAAATAACTACCCTCCTTTCACAACAACAGTACACAAAGGACGATAGTCTGTAATTTATGCAAAGGTGCTTACTTAAGTTTTAAATCAGATGGGTATGTGAGAGGCTGGTTCTCATTAACCAGGCAGAGCTTTGAAACAAAATATGTTGGAGATCTGGGGAAAGACGCAGAGCATATTTACTTTTTTTACCGTATGCACACATAGTTTTTATTGCAGACTAGCATTAAGCCTTGGGTTGTCTGACATTTTACTCATTTTCAATTAGATCATTCGCAGCATGCTTGCAGAATGTTTAACTCAAATTGCCGCACTGCTTTCATGACAGCAATCCATGAACACATTAATTGAGGGCATTCCTTCTCTTTAATTGTTCATTCATTGTGTATCACCTTCATGCTAAGGTGCATCCTAGAGTTTCTAACCAGGGGTGTTTAAGAGACTGATTCTCAGGAACCAGACAGAGTTTTGAAATCAAATATTTTTGGTGACACGGTGAAAGGCACAGAACATAGAGGCCTACGAGTAAAGTTTGGCTAGAGATGGTCGAAAAGTGTGTAAACACATATAATTTACACAAACTAACAGACAGACAGTGACAGAATAGGATTTGTTAATAGAAATGATGAATTCATGTATCTAACTGACAAGTGCTGAAGTCCATATACTGTGTATCGTTAGAGGTGTCAACCTGTAAACTCTCTGACAAGCAAAAGCATGTCATTGCCTTTTTAATTGGAGCGAGCAGGCTTTTAAAGAAATTTGAAGTATTTTAAATTAGTGAACCCAATATTTATATGCTGTCAGAGAAGAAAGAGCTAGTATACAACACTAGTCATGTGTAAAAATAGAGATAAGCTAAGTGTTAACTATTGAATTGTGGCTCAGTCAGCTGCGCTGCCGAAATGTTAGCAAATTTCTGAATTTGAATACCCATCGGCTATCTGTATACATACCATTTGAGTACATACTAATTTAAATCTAAGATTTATTAACATGTTTTAGCATAGCTGTCTGAGTCATCCTTCTAGGATTAATTTTCAGCTTATCTATAATTGGTTACTGACTTCCAATTACTTGGAGGGAATAGAATATTTAGTAGTCCGGGTTTTAATCAGGTTTTACCAGCTGTTCTCATAAGCGTTCTATACTAATTTACCAAAGATTTATGAAATTGCGATGTATGTCACTAAACCTTTCATAGCTGGAATAAAATGTTTTTCTTTTATCTATACATTCTGAGTTGTATTTATAATTTAATAACCAAAACATGCAAAATATTTGTTCCAACATACAGTATGTGTAGGTTAAAGCCTTAGACTACTAATAATATAAATTCTTAAATTAATAGCCTTTAAAATTTTTTAAAGGCTAATAATTTCTTATCTGACTAAATTTTGTAGCTAAAGCTTTTTAAATAAACTCTATGGCTACTTTTTCTATTTCTTATCATTTCGGCTTTAATTATGATTAACCTTTACTATAATAAGATCTGTGCCTGTTTGTCTGAAGCCACGGTTTGAATTTGAAAAAAAGAATTGCATCATACAGCTTTTAAACTTTTAATTTTCGGTTTGTCTACGAACACTAGCAACTGCACAAAGTAACTGCCTCTTGGTGTTCCAGAGTAACTGTGTGTATAGGTATCACACCTAATGATTGCTCACAGCACAGTAAACCGCTAGGATACTAGTTTATATATTTGCAATAATTCATAACTGAAACCAAGTTATATATTATACTTTATCTTTGTACATGACCTTGTGATGACCCCTAGTTGTCTTTTTTGGTATTTTATAATCGTTTGCTATGCTATTCCTTTGCCATTGACTTTCGCATGTTGAACCTTTTAGACCAATTACAAGAAATCAGGAAGATCTCCTTTGCTGCAATATTTTGTAACAATATCGTTGGTGTCCAAGTGAGGAAACAACTCCTCCACCTGGAATCTTATGAGTAAGTACTTATCTTCTCTTTTTCTGCAGGTTAAACTTATTTTCGCTAAAGGGCATAGTTTTAGGCTAAAGACCTTATAAAATATTTTGCAATAAACTATTAATGTGAATCATGGCTGGCTCGTAGCTACCATTTACTACTGGCTTTTTTAAATAATTTTTATCTCTTCCTTTGATTGAAAATTTTACTTGGTAGGTCCTGAGCATCCTTTTATGGCTGTTTAAAAATTGTTCCTACCCTATGGTTTTTTATTCAAAATAGGAATTCAGTTTAGCATCTAAACACAGTCTTCATATTTTGTTTTACCAACCATACAACGATAATTTCTTAATGAGGACAGGAGAAAAACCATCAATATAAGACGTTTTTGTTAAAATCTAAGGCCACCCTTATCCTTCCTCTTTAATTATCTAATAGTTAGCAGCTATCTTTGTTACAAATGGGATAGCAAATATAGAATCTTTTTTATTCATATTGAGCTTCAACATTCTACCTAAAAACATATTGTCAAGCAAACAATCAGATGCTGTTATGGTGTAGGATCTCTAGCTCAACTTTTTTTTCTAAAACAATATTTCAAAAATGTTTCAAAAATGTTCAACTTCAAAAAATGGGAACGCCTAACATCATATTTGTTCATAATAAACATTTTACCGCTCATGTACTTGCAACAGTACATTTTAAGGTGAATGCAAAAAAACTTGCAGCAATTTTCTGTAAATGACTGCGCTCATTTATTGTTTTATCAATTTTCTCAATTTATAGTTAAAATTTAGAGCAACAGAAAAAATTATAAAGAGCAGGCGAAGGTAGGAATGAAATTCTAATGAGTAGTTAATTAGTTTTCTTTTAAAATTTTAGCAACCCAAAGGTATCCTGTGACCTTGTTCCAAAGATGGACTTAAGCAAGTGGAAAGAGAAGACTAGTTAATGTCAGCAGCTGACGACGAAGGCAATTCAGATAAATGATTTTTGCTGACACACTTGATGCTAGATTTGTGAATAGTTGCTTTGTAAGCTTGATATTTATATTTTATTATGATGGGTCAGTGGAATAAGTAAATATAGTTTCCTAAGACTTAATCCACGATAATTAATGTTTTATGATACAAAAGCAAACAGTTTATTATTTTTATAGAAAGTTCAAAAGGATAGATAGTAACAAAACTAGTGTGTAGTAGAGACAAAGTTGAAGCAGCTAAACTCAAACTGATAACAAGAGAAAACAAACAACAGAGCTGAATAGAAGTCAGTGATACAGCCAAAACATTAGGGCAAACATTGTTGAAACGATTGACTGCAAAAAGAGGGGAAAGAAAGAGAAAGGAAAACAAAGAGAGAGGGACAAAATGGAAAAAAGAGGAAAAAAGAAAGATCGCGAGTAAATGAGAGAGGGGGTAGCAAGAGAGAGAGAAAGAGAGAGAGAGATAGTGAGTGAATGAGAAAGGGGGTAGCGAGAGAGAGAGGGGGTAGCAAAAGAGAGGAGTAGCGAAAGAGAGAGAGAGAGAGAGGGTAGCGAGAGAGAGAGAGGGGGTAGCGAGAGAGAGAGAGAGAGAGGGGGTAGCGAGAGAGAGAGAGAGAGAGAGAGAGAGAGAGAGAGAGAGATAGAGAGAGGGAGAGAGAGATAGAGAGAGATAGAGAGAGAGAGAGAGAGAGATAGAGAGAGATAGAGAGAGAGAGATAGAGAGAGAGAGATAGAGAGAGATAGAGAGAGAGAGATAGAGAGAGATAGAGAGAGAGAGAGATAGAGAGAGATAGAGAGAGAGAGAGATAGAGAGAGATAGAGTTTGAGAGAGAGAGGAGAGAGAAGAGAGAGAGAGAGAGAGAGAGAGAGAGAGAGAGAAAGAGAGAGGAGAGAGAGAGAGGGAGAGAGAGAAGGAGAGAGAGAAGGAGAGAGAGGGAGAGAGAGAGAGAGGAGAAAGAGAGAAAGAGAGAAGAGAGAAGAGAGAGAGAGGGAGAGAGGGGGAGAGAGAGAGAAAAAGAGATAGAAAGAGAGAGAGAGAAATGCGCAGTTGAAAGAATAAAGTGGCTGGTTAAAAGAAGTGTGGTGGAATGGGTAAAACAACAAAAAGAGTATAGCAGATGGTAAACTAACAAAAGAGAATGCAGTAGGAGGAAGAAAGTAACAAAAAAACTGAATGCTGAAGAGAAAAATATTTGTGTAGTAGATGAGAGAGAAAGAGTAATAAGAAAAAGAATTGTAGTATGTGGTAGAGTATTATAAAAATGGATAGTAGAAAAACACTATAATATTAAAAGACTGTACATGTAATATGGAGAAGAGAACAATGAAAACAGTTGGTGTAGAAAAAAGCAAATAACAGGAAAGAGAATGCTTATACACAGTAGAAAGTTTCAAGAGATTAAAATGTAACTCAGAAGCAAACAGATTAGCGAAAGATCAGAAGAAACTACCCACCTTCTTAGTGCAAGTGAGTAGTCAAACCTTGAATTTATTTGCTTTTCGGCACTAGAAGTTAAGTGCTATAAATGCGAAGCGGTAAGACACAACAGTATTTGGAAGCAATAAATCAAGTTGAAAAAGGGGCATCCTTGCAAAGAGATGCAAGAATCCTTATGACATTTTTGAGGTTCTGCCAAAAAACCACTGCTTACAAAGAGTTAGGCGCTGTAAGCGGAGAGAGTTCTAGGAAGTTGTTGCTACAACGATCTGCTGATAAGCACTTCTGCAAGATACATGTATACAGAGTCTTGATACCGCTCCTTAAAAAAGAAAAGTGTTTCTCAAGTATCCTGTCCTTTTCAGAAGGTAAGACCATCACTGTTGATTTATATTTTATAAAATAATTTTGCTGATAGTAGAACTAGGAAGTAGTCTTATTAAATCGTCATGCCCTCTCAATTTTAATCCCTTAATGTTAATAGGTAGATTAAACACCATCAAGAAAAATCCTGATAATGCAATAGCCTATTGCCAGAAATGTACACGAAGGCTAGCAAAATTTAGCGAATAATTTTGCTAGCCCTTTTTACAAAGGCTAGCAAAGTGTAAAACACTAGCTAGCAATGTGTAAAAAAACTGTAATTTTCTTATTTTGCTAAATACAAACCATATTTCAAAGTATTGTTTCAAATTATACTTAGTTGTTTATGGTGTCTATATAAAATAACTCTGTAATTTTAACTGGAAATGTCTAAATTCTCTGGCAAGGAAACTTCAATGACTGGAGACATATCAGTTGCAAAGAGCGATTTAAGGTGAAATGTCATTTTTGTCACCACCAGTTGACCATTTTAGGATATTGAACCCTAATGTGTTGTTTGCAGGTCAGGTGTTTCAGACTCCTAAGCCAAAGCCATTATCTTTCTAATATGTAATGGAAGACAATATATTCTACATAAAAGTGACATTTAGACTAAGTTACTTACTCGTAGATAACCTAAGTTGGCTAGTAGCAAACATTTACAGGCTAATTCTGATAGGAAGATAAAGTGCATCAAGCAAATGTTGATGTGAAAATCTCATTAAGCAAATTTTAGCGGGCAAATACTCAGATGTTATTATTACATTTGTTATATTATATATGCACAAGTATTAATAGGCTAGCTGGATGCCAGGCATTGGACAGGTAATAGAACAATTACCAAATAAATTTGAGTAACTTTCCTGGAATGCTAGATGTTTCTTAAAATCTTTACTAAAACAATAGTTGTGCTTTGGGCCAGTTTAACAATTGTTACATGTAAAGGTCAGCAGTGCTAGAGCCTTGAAGCAAAGGTATCATGGGTGAGTACCTTAACCAATGCAATGACTATTTGCCCAATGATTCATTTTGCTCCGAGTAGCTCAATGGTTAAGTTCGCTGCCGCTAAATCTTGATGTCCCGAGATCTAATCCAATGCCGTGCAGATTTTCTATTGCTATAATTAGACGCAGGGTTTAACAGTGAAGGCAAAAAAATAAACACTAAGATTCATATATATATAAATTTTGATTAGGATATACTAACAAGCAATCGCTATTTACACCATTTCACTTTGTCACATCACAATATTTCACTTTAATGGACCGATCAACTCTCATCAGATGTCGAAGCAAAACCAACTCACTAGAACTCTATGACCTTTTAATCTCTCATTGGTGGTATAACTTATGTAAAAATATTCTAAAAGTAATGATTACCAGAAAGATTAGAAATGAGATCTTTTGTATAGAAGAAACTTAAGTAAATTGCTTTGATATGCAGTTCACTCAAGCAAATCAAAACAGATTAACAAGGTTGACTCAAGAAGCTGAACTGGTGAACCTGTCATATCTCACTCAGCATGAGGCATGAAGACGGAGACTTTTTAGAAAATTTTCCAATGTTGATTTACTAGTGTTTGCTTGGAGCATCCATTGATCTTTACTATAATAAGAGCTGTGTCTGTCTGTTTGTCTGTTGTTTATCTGTCTGTAATCTCGCTTAAAGGCTAGGAAAAAAGACCACTTTCAAAAGTATTTTAACTCTCAACTTTTGAATTGGTAGATCAACATTCAACCAATTGCACCAATCAAACATCAGTTCACATCTTGGAGTAATTGTGCAGTTGTTATTACGCGTTACAATCTCTCAGAGCACATTAGGCTGCTAGGGCACAAGTATTTTATAATAAAATTTTATTTTATATATATTTTATATATATGTATTTTATAGCCTACTATGAAAAAGCGTGGTAAAGTTTGAAAGTTTACAACTTAATGATTATTGGTAAATCTATGGGTAACTCTATAGATATGTACTGTCTCACAGAGCTACATTTTTAGAGTCAGTGTGCAAGTAGACAGGCTAAAAGGTTAACATTCATTTAAAAATGCACCATTTTTGCTATAATGAGAGCAGTCTGTGTCTTTTTGAAATAGTTGTTAGAGGCTAGGAAAAAAGCTGCTAGATCACTTGTTCCAAACAGCTACATTTTCACTTTTCAAAATGATTGTGTAGAGAGTTACTATACATGATGATCTCTCATGGCCCATGGAACTGCCAGGGCTCTAGTATATACATAATCACTATTTTTCCATGACTCACATGATACGCATTTTGGTCTGTGCGCAAGTTGAGCTACTTTGCAATCGAGCGTTTCAATGAACACCTGCATGATGGTATTTCAAGGTTGACTTGCAACAAAATTCACATTACAGTTATTTGGTATCAAAAGATTCACTATGTCTTACTCTGTTGTGTTGTAGGTACAAAATATGTGGGAATGTGATAACAAGCTCTTAAAAGCTCAAAAACGAAAAGTTAATCGCCGCCGTCAGGAAACCGTCGTAGATCGGAATCAGATTATTTCTCTGATCTAGTCAATCCATTTGGTTATTGTTTTGACACGTGATGTTCTCACGTGAATCGAAAGACCAATAAAAAACTCAATATAAAACTTCTTGTAGCACTAGTTTATGACAAACACTGGGTTTTACCAAAATGCCTGAAAAAATATTTTGACGAATGAGGTTGCATGAAAGTGTAAACAGAAGCCATCTTTTTCAACTACGTCCTATTTGAGCCGTTTTGGAAAGAGATTCTAATCTACGGTGTTTCGTGATGGCGGCGATTACCTGTTCATTTTTGAGCTTTTAAGAGCTTGTAATCACATTTCTACATATTTTGCACCTACAACACAGCAGAGTAAAACATAGTAAATTTTTTGATACCAAATAACTGTAATGTGAATTTTGTTGCAAGTCAACCTTTAATGCCAGCGCTTGACCCCATGGGTCAAGTATTAGTCTAATGGAAGACTCTATAAATAGCTACATAGTCTTGTCATGCTAAGCTTAGCAGCAATAGTTCAAATCATTAGCGCATTGAGACCGCTCAAATCAAAATAAAAATGACTGAGGGGTGAAAATGTTTATAATAGAATAGCGAGTAATATTTTAGGGCGCTTTGTTTGCAAGTGCCGTTTCCATCATTCGCAAGCATGATGGATTCGATAAAAATTTGCGAATCGCCAAACTCGCTTAGCTTGCAGATTTATGCCGTTTCCATGATGCAATGAGCTTGTGGATTGGCTCAAATTTGCGCATCATTCGTGTCATGGAAACATAGTGAATAGGTCACTTGTCTAGCCCAAGTTATACATGTCATTCTGACATAATAGCATTGCTACCTCATACATACATATATAATACCTGCCATTTTAAAGCAATTTTTCCCACTGATTTAATATTCATGTTTAACTCGGAATGCGTCAGGAACATCTAATAGAAATTTTGAGTTTAGATTACCTGGTCTGTCACTGAGCTCATACATAAACATAAACTCTCTCGGAATCAGTGGAGGGAACTCAGTTATCAGATTAACAATTAGAGTCGCCCGCTTCTTCGCCAGACTTCTGGCTTTCAATTGTCTGAACAAAATCTTGTTTCCAGATGACTGGCTAAGGCGACCGTGTTTTTCTGAAGAATGACAGATTTGAACTTTTGCAACCCTCATGACAGACAATGCAAGCGATGCATGCGCGTGAGTTTCTTGCTAGAGAGCTGTACTGTAATTTATGTTTGTTATTGTTACTGTTCTTAATATTATACTATACCCTATTGCGGATATAACCATATTTTACTCTCTCATGTATTCTGTATATGCATATTGTACCATGTTGTAGTCTAGGAGTCTGTGTGAGAAACAAGGTAAGCTGTTTGATGCACAGCACTGTATACGGCTCTCCATTTTCAATGTCTGAACCTTTTCAATATCTGGTAATTGTTCCTGCCGTATTAGTCCAAACTAACGAGGGTTGTCTGTACTCTGGTCGAATTAAGGGTTTCTATGGATATTCACATGATGCGTATTGACTCCGGTGCCTTGTTAAAAAAAGGTAAAGAGTTGTATGCTATAAGTTAGTAATTAGCGGCACAGTTAGCGACGCACGGGTTGGCGACGCAACTGCGTGAAACTCGATTAAGAAAGGACAACGGAAGTATTGAAAATGTTTAAAATTGAACAGCTGGCCGGTATTTTAATGCGCATCATTCGCAAGTGCTGTTTCCATTATTCGCAAGCATGATGGATTCGATAAAGTTTTGTGAATCGCAAAACTCGCTTAGTTTGCGGATTTATGCCGTTTCCATGACACGGTTTCATGCGGATTGCCTCAAATTTGCAAATCGTGCGCATCTTGGAAACATAGTGATACTCTAGGACACTTATATTTCGCTAGTATTTAGTTTCGTGAGTAGCATACAGAATAAAATTTCGCTGCAACTTAATTTTACAGCTCTGATGAGTGCGAAAATATAGTGATGTGAAAATAAATGCTGTGGAACAAACATAATTAGATTCCTTAGGTTCGGTTCACCAGTGAGAAAATTTTTTTCAAATTGGGTCTAGTTTCTAATTGTAAACCGCTGGTAGAATTGTGTGGCAGAGATTGATAATGCAATTTGATCGCTTGCTGCCATTTGTTTCTTGGACTATCAACGAACAAAGCTATTTAATTCCGCGTTTTTGCTCGTTCGTTATGATAGTTTAGTTTCGCACATGAAATTTTCGCGAAAGGATGACTCCGCGAAAACGCGAAAGTTAGATGAGGCAAGTATATAAGTGTCCTAGGGTAGCGTGCATGTCGAGATTTTTATTCCCTAAGCACGACTGTTGTACTTTTAGCATATGTTAAGCATAAACAAAACATTTATATATTCTCCTCTGACACAGTCTAAATTATTGAGAATGTATGGTCTCCTTAAGCTTCAATGTAATCTGAATGCTGTACCCAATGCTGCCATTGCGTTAACTCTTCTGGTGACTAATGAAGTCTAAAACTATCATTGGAAATAGTGTGGTAGCCAATCTACAACCTGTACATGTTTTTAGCCTGTTGGACCACTTGCCCTTTCACAAACATCAGCTCTCCAAAACATTGTTGGGCTGATGTTTTAGAACCAGCATCCTCTAAAACTCTCAACCCTCGAACCATTAACACAAAACATGCCTCTGAAACATTGGCCTTTGTAACTAGCTTTTTGTCAATGCTCACACGGAGAAAGCACTGGTATCTCCATTGTTAAAGGTTGACTTGCAACAAAATTCACATTAGAGTTATTTGGTATCAAAAGGTTCACCATGTCGTATTCTGTTGTGTTGTAGGTGCAAAATATGTGGAAATGTGATTACAAGCTCTTAAAAGCTCCAAAACAAACAGTTAATCACAGCCATCACGAAAATGCCGTAGGTTGGAATCCCTTTATTTCGATGACGTACTCAACTCGACATGGGTATTGTTTTGACACATGATGTTATCACGTGAACTGAAAAGCCAATAAAAGGCTCAATATAAAATGCCTCATAGCACTAGTTTATGACAAACACTTCGGGTTCTACCGGAAAGCCCTTATCAAATATAGCTGCTCGCTACTTTACAGTTTCATTTCAGCTTGGTCTAATCATCTAGTCGTAATCTGATCATGTGACCCATACTTCCTGCCAAATGACGCAAACAATTTCTGCAGCATTTGTCGACTATCACAGGTGACCAACAGGCTTTTCATGTTTTTTAAAGGATGATATGCACTCCTTCGAGCTAAGGTAAAAAAAATAAACTAGTTTTAGGCTAGTTTTAGGCTTTTGAGACATCAGTGCTCAAAGTGACAGCATTACAATGATGATGAAATATACGCGAAAGGACAATAGACATGGTTTTATTAAATGCGTGAAGTATATTTGTGAAAATATTTCAACGAATGAGGTTGCATGAAATTGTAAACAGAAGCACATCGCGTTCAACTGCGTCCCATTCGAGCCATTTTGGAGTGAGATTCCAATCTACGGCGTTTTCGTGATGGCTACGATTAACTGTTTGTTTTTGAGCTCTTAAGAGCTGGTAATCACATCTCCACACATTTTGCACCTACAACACAGCAGTGTAAGACATGGTGAATCTTTTGATACTAAATAACTGTAATGTGAATTTTGTTGCAAGTCAACCTTTAATCTTCAATGTAGTCTAAATGCTGTACATAAGTTTTTTATTTTTTCCAACCAATTGAACTGATTATGCAAATGATTCTTTATGCTCCCACCTAATCCAATGCAATCAGCCAGCCAATCACTAGAATATAATTAGTATGTGTTAACGTTAATCTTGTACAGCTAATTAGCAAAATTTTGGTGGCATTTATCAAAAATTTTGCTTATTACCTAATCCTGACAGAAACTTAGTACGATGATTTGATTAGACAGAGACAGAGCTTACAAAACTAAAAATCTTAATTATTTCTGTTAAATTTGTGTACTTACGGATTAGTGAAGGCATTGCGCTGTCTGATGAAAGGCAGTGGTGGCCTGTTAGCTTTATTTAGCATTAAATTATGCATTCAATATGACTCAACCTAATTTATTTTGGTGCAACTGTTTCCGAATCTGAGCATGCGCTCACATCAAGCACGGACTCCATTTATCTTCACCTCAAGAGTAGAATATAAAGTTTTGTTAATTATATAATATTTCTAGCCTTTCTAACTTAATAAAAAAGTTAGATAGTAATCATGACCAATATTCAAAAACACTATTATGATATATCAATGATACGATTATAATTGACTAGTTTGCTAGCAGTCTTGTACGCTGTGAGAGATTAGCGGGTGTAATAACTATGTGCACAACTGTTCAGCAATTTTTATTCATTTTAAAATCAATAATTTAAAGTTAATCTTTGTATAAAAATATATGCATGGTAACTATACATGGATACTATAGTAATAATACAATATAGATAGTACTTTAATATACGAGTAGAAATCTTCAAGTTGATTGGTTGAAGTGAGACAATATTTGTGACACGCAACAAAACTCACTGAGGGTGCTTTATTTATGACTCTATGCTTTAAAGAACTAGTAGCCTGCAGTCTCATGTACTGTGAGAGCTTTTTAGATGTAATAACTATGTGCGCAATCATTCCAATACATGAGAAAGTGGCTGACCTGTGCAGCGGTTGGGCTGTTGATTCACCAAGCTGAACATTAGAGTTGAATTTTCGAGTGATGAATTTGTTTACTTAATGCTTCAAGGTCAGCTTTGAACAGGTGAACAGACAGACATGGCTCTTCATATAATAAAAATTCATTTTTAGGAAAAAACAATATTTTTGTTACAATTCCTTACAAACTCTTGTATAAGTTTGAGTACAGAACTCATCGGCTGCAAACTGCATACATGAAGTTATTAGAGAGAACTATACAAGTTTGATGCCTTACTAAGTTAAAATAAAATACTATATAAAACTGTATCAAGCTGGTATAATACTCAATGCTTCATCATGAGACCAGCTGATAACTTTAAGGTATAGCGTAAGTCCAAGTTATTTTCAATGAGTCATATTGAGACAATGTTACACTAAACATATCTTCAGTTGCATAAAAGATTTTAATTAAAAAATATTTGTGATTTCAATTGATAGTTTACGAAATATCTCTTGATTATATAGTATCTCTGTTATATAAAATATATCTTAATAATTACATGAAAGTGATGCTATGTTAAACTAGTGGTAAGCCTAGTGATGCCCAGAATTTCTTTTATTTCTAATCAGATATCAGCGGGTGGGTGTTTAAGAGGCTTGTTCTTAGGAACCAGACATCCTTTAGAACCCAGGTATTTTTATCGTTTTGATGCAAAACACGGGGCTTACTTATGTAAAGCTTAGATAAAATTAAACGAAAAATGTGGAAGTCTTTAAAACCTTTTAACGGCTTAACATCTTCTTTTAGCTTTTCCAATTAGCGGTTTCGATCACTAATGGTATACCCTGGTACAGAATATATTATGACTACATATGCTCAAGAGATTTCATACAGGAGCAATTGTGGCTGGACACCCTTTTTAACACCATCAATGGTTCTACTGGGATTTAAACCACTGACCTACTGCTTGTATGCCAGCGCACTAACCACTGAACCACGGCTGCTCCTTCCAACTGTTTCACTTCTAACAGAGACACAAGGACAAAGTTGTATTTATTAATAAATATTATTTTGTACTAACTAAAGTTACATAATAGTTGGCTGTCTTAAATCTTGAGTCTCAGAGATGATCAACAGAGATCAATTGCATTTATAAGCTTTTCATGCTATTCAGCTTTAAATATATTATATATTATATTATATATATATTATTCAGTTAGCATTTTTATTAATATTTCTGTGGTGATGCCATTAGATTTGAGAGAAGAAAGAAATTTATTACCTTTTTGTATGATAAAACAGCTAAAGATTTACTTCAAATGAAATCCGTGTGAAAAAATATTTTGAGTAGAAAAATCTTTTACTAATGTTGTACAAAACTAAATTTATTTGAAGGTAACAATTTTTACTAGAGTTTTGAAATCAGATAATAACTCATCTATTGTTTTGTTGGAACGTTTGGTCTTTTTGTGTGTTCTTTTATTTTGCAAACACAAGTAGTCAGTATTTCGGATTGTGGTGCGAGATAGAGAGCAGAAAGCAATTGGTTCTCAAGATGACCTTGACCACTGTTGCATGTACAAAAATTTGACTCCTTTACACCAAGTAGACTAACAGCTCTACATCTTGTCTAATGAAGTGGGTGGGCGACACACCGTTTCTGTATACTCAATTTTCCCACAAAATAATGCCATAACAGAAGTAGTGTCGAAGTCTCTTTGAATCTCATGTAAAGGTGAATGCAACAAACTACCACAAAGGTCTATAGCAAAGTTTTGTACCCAGTGAACATGCATTTAGACTGACATACATTCATAAAATTGGAGTTATATTCTACTAGCCGCATTCAGAGATTGATGATCACTATAATTACTCTATTGATGACTTGTATATGTGAATCTAACAAACATATGTGGTCATTCACCACATGCTCTTGTTATAAGACTAGTGGTAGGCTATCATAGCCTAAAAATATATAAACATACAACATATAAACATAAAACTTATAAATTTAAAACTTAAAAATAATTAGAAATATTACGCACCACAGGTTTTAAATGACGTAGTTTCAAAGTTATACTATCTACAGTCAATAAACCTATTGATGTAAACTCACAGTAACTACTGCAATCCCCCTAAAATCTCCTCACTCCAAGTTTACCCGGATAGCAAAACTTCCAAGTTTAGGAAATCTGAAAGTGTGAGTAATAAAATGGTGGTTTCACCCATTTAAAAAACAATCTATAGCTCTTAGAACAACAGCTATGCTCCAGCACTCAGATCTAAAATGGAGTCAACTCTAACAGACTAGACTTTACAATCTGTGACAATTTCTACTCAGCTGTGAAAGTAGTTGTGAGTGAGAAGTCGCGCAGTGATAAACAGTTCAAGTGGATCATGTTTCTTTGAAAAACATATGCGAATGATTTTGTAACAAGTTTAACATTATATGCAAATTTTTTTGCTGTTTTTCATTTTTTATGTTAAACATGATTAAATTAAACATAAAAACAAATGACAAATTTTTCGTTTTAGTCAGTCTAGCAAGTTGCTAGCAGCATGATTTTAGCTATTCACGCTATTTTAGCTATTCACGCTATTTTAGCTATTCACGATATTTTAGCTATTCACGCTATTTTAGCTATTCACGCTATTTTAGCTATTCACGCTATTTTAGCTATTCACGCTATTTTAGCTATTCACGCTATTTTAGCTATTCACGATATTTTAGCTATTCACGCTATTTTAGCTATTCACGCTATTTTAGCTATTCACGCTATTTTAGCTATTCACGCTATTTTAGCTATTCACGCTATTTTAGCTATAACACGTATTCAGCTACATGAATCTATTGTAGAATTATGTAGCTTCCAGCGCTCAGATGGCAGGTCCAAGTCAAATAAATTCAAGTTTGGATATACTCTACATGAATGTTAAACCAAAAGTCCAAAAGCTGTAAATTGCTGACAATTCTTTTGGGTTCTTCTGATCACTTGAGTGCCATTTGGAATACTAATTTTATCAGCAAAAAAAGCAACTCAATTTTAGATAAATTTTAAACTGTTTTAAGTATTGTAAACTTGTGATTCCATGACAAGCTTGAAGATATGTCACTACCACAAGAGTGTTAGCTTTCGACTTGTCTTTCTGGGTAATTCCTTTGTTATAATAAGGAAGGCATGAGGAGGTTTTATTCCGAGGTTACTGACACTGGTGCAATCTACTCCTACATAATAATTTTGTTGAGTAATCGCTCTCATTTCCACAAATGAACTCTAATTAAACACAACTCCAATTATTTGTAGCCATTTTACCTTTTGACCTCTCAACTCTAGCTAGCTTACACCGTGATTCATACACTACAGGCAGTGCATCATTATGCCTTCCTGTGGAAACTTATAATTGCCCATAGCCTCGTACCACTTTGCGAAAAAGCTAATTTTGTTTTTAGTATAAAATGCTTGTTGTGAAACCTCATTGAAACTGCACAAGCTTGAGAGTTCATAGCAAGTACAAACTGTAGTTATTTCAATCTTCATAGTAGAGTTAAGTTGGCTGGATAAATCATAGAAAATTTATGCAGCAGCAATGCAGAAGCACTAAAATAAGCTTAGGTACGGGTTTTTCCAAATAAATTTACATAATTTTGACATGCCCTAAAAATGCTAAATACGTTAAAAGGGATTGAAAATATCAGTTTAAAACAATGCAGAATATTTAATTAAAAATTGTAGTGTACTGGCTTCTAAAGTTCATGACCAGCTTACACAAAAATATTTAAAGAGAATATGTCTCTCTTCAATTGCTTGAAGGTTTGTTTTGTGTTCCTATAAACTGTTTAAGCTGTGACTGCCAGAGACAGCTGAGACAAAGGTTTGACTCAAAAAGACTAATCAATGCACAGCCTAAATACTAACAACAAATTGGCTTCAGTTATGTAAATTATGTAAAAACGTTTACTATCTGATTTATTGAACCTTAAAGTATCTACTTAAAGGTTCTTTGAGCAAATACTAATTACACAACTGGCTATTTTACCGGTTTACCAAAAGTCTGTAAATCATCAAAAACCTTACCAAAAATGCACTTTAGCCACAATTTCCTGACAATTCCAAGAATTGCTAATTTTAAATTTGATCCTATGATATATGAAACTAAAAGAGAGAAAGATTGATGCATTCTACTAACAAATATTTAAAATGTTGTTGAGCCTCTTTACGAAACAACGTGAAATGGTAGTTAACATCTGCGCTGTAGGTAAGAGATGTGCAGCGCGATGAGTAACTTCCTAGAGACGAGAGATCTTTAAAAGATTTATGCCAGGTTACTGACCTCATTTATATAATTCTAATTGGTAATCTGGCAGCCTAATGTGGTTTGAGAAATTGTCATACGTTTTGATGCAGCGCAAAAACGAAATAGGCTTACATGTATCTGCACATTTATTCCTAAATTTCAGGTACCGGTAGCGGTCAATTGATGCAGGTGTTAGAGTCACGGTATTCCAAGCCAAGGGTCGAGATTTGAAATCCTGAATGATGTGACTTATTTTTCCAAACACCAGTGGTGACTTTGGGCAGGCTGATGAATAAACATGGCTAGGACCATAATAATTATTGGCTATAGTTCTAACATAAAATTTAGCAAATGCTTTGTGTTTGCAATTTGGAGATACTAATTTACGTGTATTTTTTTATATTTGAATTTAATTAGATCTAACAAGATTACTCAGAGAGTTTATGAAAGTCGGATCTTATAGTAGGCTTTTCTCTGACATCAAAGCACCTTAGACATTTATAACAATATTAATTATGTATTTTATATACCATCACCTCAACTAATACCTGTAGCTAAAAAGCATAACTATGTTCAGACAAATTACCACGTAGACTAAATTATAATAGAGTGCTTATCAAAGGCAGTTGGCAACCTACCATAGACCTGTAAGTAGCGGTTAGTAAACCAGGCTGATTTCTAAAAACAATGTAAAATGTAAACTTGCACAAAAAGTTATTAGGTTTTTGTCAGAAAATATCAATATTTTTCTATTATTTGCGATTGTTTTTTATGTTTGAGGTGATTTGATTGTCGAGATGTTTTAAGATTAAAATCGAAAAAGCTTGATCGCGGTTAAAACACTCAGATCTAGCAAAAATGTGATTACGGCATTTATAATTACAAAAAGATCGACAGAATAGAGTTGTGTAATGTATCAACTCGAACACAAAACCCGATATCAGCTATCACAATGATAACATCATGAAAATGTGATATTCGTTAACATAGTGTAATGTCATGTTACAAAAATGTGATTATTGCGTCCATAGCAGCAAAGAGACCAACAGATTAGAGACACGTGATGCTACAACTTGAACACAATAGCAAATATCAATTTTAGTAACTATAGCAACTAGTGACATCATTTCACACATATTTTCCTCTGAAAATTTTAATCACGATAAAGTTTTGTCTATTTTCATCTTGAAGCATCCTGGCAGTCAAATGTCTTTAAACATAAAAATCAATAGCAAATGATGGAAGATACCAAAACTTTTAAATAAAATCTAGTACAATTTACCATATTTTAATATATTTACTATATATTTTAATATATTTTATTATATTTTTTTGCGAGCGTTTAGCATATTTTAATATATTTACTTTCAAAATGTTAGCTTGAGATTAAAAATGTTTGTCTGCCATAATACAGAAATGTTATGCTTTTCAAACTTGAATTAAACACTTGCTGACTGATATTGGCAGACCTTACAATGCTAGCGGTTGCACAACAATCTACACATGTAGTTGATGGAACTAAGAAACTGACCATCTATAGTTGAAGAAAGCTCAGTGAGGCTTGAAACTGTCTAGATCTTATCAAACTAGGCTCTCTTTGCGTTTGGCCAACGTACTAGAAAAGCGGACTTCCTGATCCAACAGATAACTCATCTTAGAAGGCAGCCGTACGTCTGTAATGATCTGCGTTAAGACAGGCACAGCAAATACCTCGTTACTATGGTTACAGGCTGCAAGGCTTGTGATTGGTTCACTTCATCTGACACTGTATTTATTAATTGAGTTTCTGGTAGAGGCAGACCAGCTGACTAGTGGATGGCAAGGAGGACAGAGAAAGTGAATTCACGATGAAGATGTCTATCGCTCTAGCTCTCTTCGCTGCCTCAATTTCGATGTCTTGGTATGTAGAAGCTTGTAGAAAATTTGTTTCAAAACTTTTCATTTGTTTAGTTGTTCTGTGCTTACAAAATTTAAGACCTATAGTGTTAGTTTTATAATAATCTTGTTTGATATTTTTTGTGGTGTAACAATATGTCGCTATGAGTGGTTGGGTGAAATAGTACAATTATCAGAATGCACTAAGTTATTCTAGGTTGGAAATATAAGTTTGAGCTGATTTTATCTCAGTACAGTAAGCCTCTGTTGAATTTAAAAAGCATTTTTATGCAAATTCTTAGGAAATCGTGAATACAAAGAATGCAGTTGTAAGGTGATGCATTAAAGAACAGGAAATAACTTACAATTTCGAGGCTATAAACTTAAATACAAGTACATGGTGATTATGGCTGCTATTTGTGTTGCTAGATGACTACTGGAGGATGTTTTTAAATGTTGATGATTGTAATAGCACTGAATAATTACTGGCAGCCTAAATATGCCAATGATTTGCTTACGTTAGTTTATACCAAATCTATAGTTTTAAAAGTTGGTTTAATAACGCGTTAATAACACACTACTTCGATAACAGTATGTAATAACATTGTTCACACTATTAGCAACCCATCCGTGTTTACATCAACAAATAGTCTCTAAGATGGAGTTCTTATTATACAATGCGGTCATAGAAATGATGAAATGCTAGTCCAGCAGCAAATGTCACAAAATTATAGATCAAGCAATCTGCAATGACCTGCCACCATCGCTCAAGTAGTGCACAATGCACAGGCTGTCGCAAATACTCGGCAAATGCTTGGCGAACTATCAGAAAGATTTGGCTGCTGCAATCTTTCCCAAAGTGTCGGGCTGCGTCGACAATGCTCGGTTTACGGTGCAAGTGGTCAACGGAAAATGGCGAGACACCAACGATGACAAGCGGCGATACAGTGTGAACCAGTCTTAACTCACTTGTCATTTGAGGTTATTTTTAATTATCCGTTTCAATTTTTTATTAATAGCAAATGGAATTGCTGTATTGAGACAAAAGGTGTGCTTTGTTAAGTTAACCTAAAAGACCCTTACAAACGCACACTTTGTTTGGCCAATTGAAAGTCTGGGAAAGGGAAGTTCGATTACGCTAGAATCGACTGTTTAGTTTGATCGAATAGCTGAATTTTCTAAATCTAAATCAAGGTCAGCGAGTATGTAGATGCAAGAACCGAGTTTGTTACATCTAGTCAAATATCAGATTATAAGTTTACTTAAGAGTTAAATGACAGACAAGACCACATAATTTAAACTGGGCATTTTTATTAGATGTTTGAGATCCATTCTGAGTTAAATATTAACTTGCACAAAACTTTAGTAGGTTTTATCAGAAATTATTGGAATGTTCCTATCATTTGGAATTTCTTTTGACATTTGAGGAGATCTGACTGCTAGAATGTTTTAAGTTTAAAATCAGCAAAACTTAATCCCGGATGAAACGCTCAGATCAAGCAAAAGTGTGATTATGGCGTTTATCGCTGCAAAGAGACCAATAAAATAGAGACGATTTTAGCTGCGACTTGAATGCAATAGATACCAGCTATAACAACGATAGACACTAGTGACGTCATTTTGAATGTATTTTTCATCTGAGTGTTTTAACAGAGGTCAAGTTTTGTTGATTTCGATTTTGAAAGGCTTTGGCAGTCATATTCCTTAAAACATCAAAAAATATTGCAAATGATAGAAATATATCAATATTTTTTAGCCAGATAGGCTAAAATTTTAGGTAAGCTCATTTTTAAGTACTAAATCGAATAAGTACCAAATCGGTGGTAACTTACAAACTTACCACTTACTGAGCACAGACTAGCCAATTACGTCGGCACTCGCATTGATCTCTTCAGTAGTGCAAAGCTCCTGCTCGTGTTATCAACTATTCTATTTGTATAGGCAGTAGACCAGAACTGACATTGATCTTTGTATATCTTCACAGGGCCACTCCAATCGATATTCGTCACAGCATCCACCTTTCTGTGCTTGCTCCAGATGATCCTGGTTTTCAACTTGCCAATCTTGAGAGAATTGCCAATGAAATCTTATCAGCTAGAAGGTAAAAACCCATGTTTTATCCACCGGCCAAATTTATCAGATCGAATGACAATTTTACACATCAGATGAGATGATAAATAACACCTAATATGTTACAAAATGAGTTGAAAATATTAACGTTTGTCCTGAATCACGTACCATAGATGCTTTAATAATGTAAACCTTCTCTTGCAAAAGACGAGATTCAACTTTACACAATTTTTTGTGAAATGCAAAGAAATTTGTGTAAAGTTATTGCATCAATTTATATAAAAAAATCATAGCTTTTTTGTTAGACTAAATTTATAGCTCTCAAATTATATTTGAATAAACAGAATCACGCAGTTAACCTTAAAAATATCATCTTTTCTTTTGCCACACTTGAGAGAAAAACTATGTATAGGAGTATCTATATTATATATGCTAGTACTCTGACAGTCTAGTGTGTTGTGAGAGATTGTCAGGTATGTCGATAAAGGAAAGATAATATGTAGATGCACAATTATTCAGAAATATATAAGGCCACTTTATTAGCAGATGTTTTAGTTTTGTCTACCAAGGTAAATGTCTACCAAGTCTGTCTTTCAGCGGACAAACAAACGTCGGTTTTATTATAGTAAATATATGCTTTTTTTTTTACTTTGTTTTAGACATAATATTGTTTCTTTTTCTTTGCAGCATAGACTTTGCTGTGGAAAATAGTGAAAAAAATTGATTTAAATTAACATTGAAGGTGTGCACTCCTCTTAACATAAAATTATTGTAATCATGGAGCCTAAACCAAATGTAAGTGACAAGGAAAAGGAGAAGAGCTGTCGATACAAACCAATAATACCATAACTAATGTACAGTCAGTAAATCAAAGTTTAGCTTGATTTTTTGAAGGCCAAAGGGGTGGGCTTAGAAAAAGATTGGAACAGCTGAGGCTATATAAATCTATTCACGCTTTGTAGAACAAGAAAATACCTATAACATGAACGTCCTCGAAACGGATTATTTACATTGTAGGGGTGTCTACTATATAATTATGTTTTATAAACTAAAAGTTCCGTAACCGCATGTACTGAGTTTGAAGTTTACTGTTTGCCATTCTAGTCATCGGTGACACAAACTACATAAAAGTAACCAGACATTGTCAGTAACTTAAGAAAATATCTAAAATCACATCAAAAAGAATTCAAATATAATCCCATTTGACATCATTATACAAAATGTCGAAGTATAGCAATTTAGATGAGAGATAGATAACTACCACAAGTCTGTTCTTATGAACTTTGTTGACATATTATAACACAGGTCGTAATACAGTCAAAGTTTTACACAACTAAATATAATATATTTACTGATATAAACTGCTGCCCTTGTTTGGTATGCTATGATTATTGCGAGAGCGACCTTGGTGTAGGGGTTTAGAAAGCGTGACCTGCAAACAATTCTCGTGAAAACGTCATTAGTGGTGACAGCTATTACATTCAACCTTAAATTTGTCCCTGCAACTGGAAATGTCTCCAGACATCAAGGTTTTTTACCACTAGACTCAGACATGTCCAGTCAAAATCACAGATCCATTGTTTGTGCAACTATACTGTTACAAACGCACACACAGCCTCAGTTTGCAGTAAGCTAAACAGATACCATACTTGATTTTTGAGGGATTGCTTACACATTATTATTTTGTTTCACATTATTATTTGTCATAAATATTGTATCAATAACTATTTTACTCTATGTTAAGTAAATGTATAGTCAACTATGTAATATGTTTAATGTCATTCATTTAATTATTTTCTTATAAGATTACACATAGCACAATGTCAAACAGGCTGAGAATTCTGTAAATGATCAAATCTTGAAGTTCAGATTTCAGAGAGCGAGGCAGAAGTTGAATTTGGAGCACTTGTCTTATAGGCATATGTAGCTTGCCTCCCATACATCTACTTAACTTTTAACAAATGAAGCAATTTATGCTTTTTTACCTAGATTTACTACTAGGAAGTAGAACGATCAAGATATCTTGGTATCTTAAGCCATTATTAAGTACAAAAATCAGCCAGCAAAACAGTAGAGATTTATGTATTCTTTGATAGCTTCCTCGGCGTGTGACAGGTGATTAGAGCTGTAAACACGAAACTCTGGCTATTTTGACTAATTAAATTAACAAGTAGTTTTCATGTTTGAATTAAAGGATTTCAAGATAACATAAATTATCTTTAATAGCTTCCAACATACAGTAAGTGCAGCGGGTGTTAGGGATGAAAGTGCAGCGGGTGTAGGGATCTTGAGGCAGCTATTCATCGCTTGTTTCTGAATATTCACGACTGACTAATTATGATGCACTTCTGCTGCATAGCAATCCTTTTTCCTTTTGGCTTCATGTAGCTAGTAGACCGACTAACTAGTACATTATTCTGCAGCGGGTCCCAAGCAAAAGCTTTACCTGCGCTCAGCCTAAAGCCAAACACTTGATTTTAAAATTTGTTGTTACATTTTCATACATTCTACCAGTTTTTCATAGTAAAACATTTATGTTCAAAGTTTTAAAAGCATTGCTTGATTTTAGTCTAAAATGTTAGCTGACTAACTTGGTCTGTAAGCAACTCCTCCCAGATTAAGCTTGCTTAACTGCAAACAGCGGTCATGCATATTTATAAGAGCATTATTGCCTAAGCTATAGCTCTGTCGACATGTCAGTGTCCAGTTGTAAAATAAATCTCAGCGATTGATAACATTCCAGCTGCGAACAGCAAGTTAAGGATGTGATTCCTGTCACTTCTAGTTGCCTTTTTTAAGAGTTTGACCTTGACCTGTTGTTTGCCGATCAGGCATTTTAGACCACTCAGCCACGGCTGCTGTCCTTGCTGATATGATTAGATACATAGGCCTACCTCCCTAGGCAATGTTCTTTTTTATCACCTACATGCATACCCTTTAATCTAGTTTAAAGCTTTCAAAAGGTTATGGAGATTATTGCCTATGAACTTTGGTCTTTATGTTTTAGGGAAGGACGGAGTTCACAACTTGGTAAGTTTGTTTCCTTTATTTGTCAGCTAGGTGTTCATGAATATGGATAAGTAGAGATGACATTTCTAAGATAAAGTGCTGTCAGTGGGGTCACATACTTATAAAAATGGTTCTGCATGAGTAGGAAAGAATAATATTTCTACAGAGGATCACCAGCTAAAGTGTAACCGCTATTTTACTGGAAAATATGGAATTGTCTTACTACGATGTAATAGGCTGAAGAACTGCTTTGTTATTCAAAAATTATCTCTTGAGTTAAAAATAAAAGCTTTTAAAGATAAACCTGCACAAAACTTTAGTGAATTTTATTCAAAAGTATTTGTACTTTTCCATCATTTGAGATGTTTTTGGTGTTTGAGATGATCTCATTGCCAGCATGTTTCAAGATCAAAATTGGCAAAATTTGATCGTGGTTGAAATGCTCAAATCAAGGAAAGTGCAATTATGAGATCTGTAGTTGCAAAGAAACTAACAGAATAAAAACGCGGAGCAATGCAACTTCGACGCAGTAGCCGATATCAACTATAACAACAATCGCGACAAGTTACGTCATTTCGCACGGATTGTTCTTATGAGAATTTTAACTGCAATCAGGTTTTATCGATTGTAATCTTGAGACATCCTGGCAGTCAAATCACCTCAAACATCAAAAATAATTGCAAATGATAGAAAAATACTAGTAGTTTCTGGCAAAGTCTGGTAAAATTTTGTGCAAGTTGATATTAAAATTTTACATATTAGATTCATTAACACCCTGTGAGAAATCTTCAGGCGTAATAATTATATGTAAAATTATTCTGCAATACTACCTGGTTGTCAGTTAATGCAGTTGTTAAGCTCTTGATTCAACATGGCAAAAGTTGAGAGATAGCATTTTGTGTGACTCAATTTGTCTTTCAAAACTTTAAGTGTGGCTCGGGATAGACGAACAGAACGAGCACTTATCATAGTAAAGAAGATGGCAGCTGCCAAATATCACGAGCTCTGACAAAGAGATTTATATGAATAGTTTTGAGGATAAAAATATATTTACATAAATTAGGCATAGTTTTTCAGAATAAAGTCATGCCTTCTGAAAATAAAAAAGGTTTTATTATTGCAGGTTTTTGCTAATCTAGTGACAATTGTAAGAATGCTGGTGGAAGTAAGATTCAAACACGTGTGACTGAGAAGCAATGCTGACTTAGCCGCTTGAAGTTTAAATTTAATCAGAGCTTTGAATGCAACTACCATATATTTCATTTACCTTCTACGATAAGCCTAACCACAGTATAATTTTTCTAAAGCAGCTGTTAATAGGGGGGATGTTTTATGTTTTGTTCATGGATTTTCACGCTGCCAGCATCTTGTGTTTATTTAAAAGTCACCTTTTATTTATTTACTTATTTATTTATTTATTTGATAATGCCTTTTTTACAGCTTTAAAATGAGTAATGGCAATATCAGTTGATGATCATGCTGTCTGATTACATCCAAGTTACATTTAGTAGTTAGTATAAACCCGGGTGACTAGATTACAAACATTCATTCTTATGTATTCTTTATATTCAAAAACATTCTTCTATTTTTAATGGTATATATTCTCTAAATGAAAAATCTATTTGCTATATTATGAAGCTCTGATCACGCAGTCTTGTTTGAAACCATCATATTGAAAAGATGATATAGTTTGTAACAGAAGTGCTTCACAAAGGGTCGCTATGTGCAGGGTTCAAATTCATGGAATTCAGCTTGATAGGCAAACACCTGCACTAATCCAACCAAATTCTCAAATTTCTGTATACTCATACAATAATCAAATCGGTTAACATATTTGATGTTAACTATATGTTAATATAGTTAACATCAAATATTTTACCATCAGTTGAAATATTCTCGCATATTAATATAGTATGCGAGAATATTTTATCTGATATTAAAATATTCTCGCAAGAGGGAAGAGTTGTAAGCGGGAACTGCCAGTGATCCGTGGGTTGTCTCCAGCTTATTTAGTGTGAAAAGCATTGCCAGGTTAAAATGACAATCTTACACCTTTTGTATTCCATATCAATGTGCCACAATATTTCTAAATAGAAACTACCTTCGCAAGCACTAAAGATAGCAGTCATCAATGGACGCATTTATGGGTTGTGGTCATGGAAGCAGTGTAGCGATGTGTGCTAAAAACTCACATGCATGCTGTGGGCCTTCTTCCACAGCATGCATGTGGGCCATCTTCCAGAACATGCTGTGGGCAATCTTCTACAGCATGTATGGCAGATGAAAGAAAAAAGTTCTTGGACACTTGCTGTAAAATGCTAATATGTTAATCAATATTTCATCTGATGCAAAATACAAAAATGAGCTTGCTTGTATTTTTGCTTATTTCTCTATCGCTATATATGTGACACATACAATATGGGTATAGCTTGATGGCTACAATACAAAAAAATATTGATTTAGGTTCTGAAACATAGGACTGTTTCCTTTCTAATATTTAGGTTGTTGGCAAATAGCATTTGAAATAAAATCAAAGTAACTCCCTCCCTCTCCCTTCCCTCCTTCCAGGCCAAAGAGAAACTGACGCTTTGTTATTGTTGTGTAGGAACCAGCGTTGAAAGACCTTTCATTATTGTTATTGTCGTATTTATTTTAGCTCATGAGAACCCTTTTCGTAAGACACCCCAGTGCGACTACAACTCTGTATTCAGAACGATGGATGGAACTTGCAATAACATACACAACCCTTGGATAGGAGCAGCTAAAACACCTCTTCATCGAATGACACTACAAAAGTACCAAGATGGTAGGTATACTAGAAAATTCTTCAATGATCAGACAACCTACATGTGTGCTAGACACAAAAACATTTGGAGATGTGTTGAGAAATAGAGATTTTGTGTTCAGTTCATCAGGTGATTGTACATATATGTACAATCACCTATATACCACCATATATAAGTCAATATAGACCGCTCACCATATAATCATATATTAATCACCCATATATATTAAAGAAGTTTAGTGTGATAACAAAGTTAGTATTATACAAATAAAAACTAGGTACAGTCCAAAATTTTAGACAAATTCGATGTTTCTCTTCTCAATAATGAAATTCTGTTGTTGCATGTCCAAAACTTTTCGCCTTCAAATTTTCCAGCCTATGTCATAATATTCACACACTATGGCGTAAAACTACATGTATTTGAATGCATTTAGAATTTTCATATGGAAACATATGGAACATGTTTAGCATTTGGAACCAGATCTACAAAAAGACTTGTCTTCTCTTGCTGTTCCCTTTAAATGAAAACAGGTACTGAAGCTGCAGACTCATAGCTACATAATTATTAATTTTATTTTCAGTTAATAAAAACAGTATCAACAACCATAATGTTTTGAAACTCTGTCTTGCAGGTGAGCTCCTGAGATCTTCTGCAAGTTAGTTATTATAAACTCTTAAACATTATTTACCACAGTCGCTTAAAAGTAACCAAAAAGAATGAATATTTGTTATAGGTCTGAGTTCACCCCGCCAGATGTACTACTACACCCAGTCTATCCTTCCAACAGCTCGGAGAGTGTCTCTCAGTGTTCACATGACTACGAGCAACACGAGCACGGCTTTCTCTAGTCTCCTTATGAACCTTGGCCAGTTTATAGACCATGACATAGCGCTGAGTCCAGAATCAGGAGGAGAAGGGGGTGAAGATGCCAATAAGTATGCTAATCAATATAATCCGATACAGCAAATATGTCGATTTACGTTATGATAAAAACACAGCTAGAAATTATTGTCTATTTTTATTTCTTTTTTTGGGATTTAAGACATCTACAACTAAGCAAAAAAGACCATAATTTGAAGGATTCTAGACTAAAATGAACCTGTTACGGTTTCTTTGAATTTAAACTCAAAGCTACTATCAGTAATAAACAGAAAACAAAAAATAAAGAACACTAGTTATATTGATCAGTATCTCTTATCTTATCAGTATCTCTTTTTTGTAGTTTAATATATCTGATCAGTCAGATTATCGATGCTAAAAGTCTGTTCACAAAACAATGTTACAATTGCATTCTACTCAGAACTTCCATATCATTGGTTCTTAACCTTAATAGACGTACTGAAATCACCCGTTTCATATGCCCTTTCACCCAACCATTTTTATTGAAAAATACAATATGGTTTTTTTCACATTTAAGAAAGGTATCTGTTTTACTGGCACACAAAATCAACTGTGCAATTATTTCACTGTGTTCAAAGAACAAAACCAATGCAATGCATAAAACTTTCATAAAGACATGACCTTGAAAATCAGTGTGTCTTCCGCTGTTGTCTTTGAGAGGCCTCTACCAAGACGGACTTACTGTGCATTAACCTCACTGTGTTCAAAGAACAAGACCATCACAATGCATGAACTCACTACAAATTACCTATCTTTTCATAAAGACATGGCCTCTCAAATCAGTGTGATTTCTACTGTTGTCTTTGAGAGGCCTCCAACCGGACGGATTTACTGAACCCCAACGGTTCGATCAGCCCCAGTTTAAAAATCGCTAATTTATATCAACAGGACACAGTGTTGTGAGGCGTCTCCTGAGCTTTACCGAGACAGTCTTAAAGAATGTTTTCCGATCTCTACAACCAATGATCCAATTTACAGAAGAAGTTGCATTCCATTCTTGAGATCTGCACCAGTTCCAGGGTTTCCTAACCAACCAGGTGAATGAACTAACGACATGTATTGCAGCGTTGCTTAGGTTACTAATGAGTCTAAATGTATTAGGTAATTATTTAACCAGTTGGAGGCGTTAAAAACAACTTTACCACTTATGATAGCTACTATTTGTCTTACGTAAAGCTATCTAATATTTTTTGAGCACCTGCACTACACATAAACCAATGAAATATTTTACTTTCTGATTGAAGTTTGTCTAATTACAAGACAAATATTATTTAGTTGCCTAGTAACAAATTTTTTTAATCGATTTTTCCTGGTGTTCTGTTTTCTCAGAATAGGCAACAAGTATCTAAGAATGCTACTTTTTAGTAGATCTAAAGGTTTAACCATTTGAAGCCCACTCTTGTACATACAAGCGGGCTCTCTGATCCCCACCCATACTAACAATTTCTCATCAACTGTGAAAGTACTTGGGCTAGCACAGCTTCTCTAAGCTGATTAAATTTTTGAGGCTACAAGCTTGTAGAACTCAATGAAGAGATCTGCAATCAAATAAAGTAATATTTTTCACATCCGTTCAAAGAAGTGATGTTTCAGAGATAGCTGTGTAAAGATAATGAATTTAGTACACTGCATCTGATAGATTAGGTATAATATACATAATCTATCAGATGCAGTGTCTTAAAATCATTATCTTAGTAACAAATATTATTTTTTATTAATAGAAAATAATACAAATACTTTGAGTGCAAAGCTCTTGTTGCCAAAGAGAAGCTTTTTAGTTTTGAGTATTTTTGATTTTTCAATAATAAAAATTTCAGTCAGTTTGTCATTAGAAACTAAAGTTCTGTCAGCAGCCATTTTTGTGTCTCATTTGATTAGAAGTACGTTCAGCATGATGGCGATATCTCAAGAACTAATAGTTCATTCAACCATAAACTTAGAAATTACACAGAAAGCATAATATATACACAGTGACAATGATTTCATAATTCTACATAAACTGAATATGCCAAAAAAGCAAAACGAAACAGCATGACCGAGTTTATTTGGACGTGTATTTTCGTGTAGTTTCAGACGTAATATAAAAATTTGTTTCATAGGAAATAATACAGTAGACGCTCCTATAACTTATAACTCCTTTCACAAAAGTTTAGGAAACATGCATAACGTAACATGCATAACGTAACAGGCATAACGTAACGTGCATAATGTAACGTGCATAACATAAGGAATTTATGCAAAATTAGGATTAGGTAAGCAAAAACTCTCCCAACTATCTTGAGTCCTACCTTCAAAGTGTTAAAGAGACTAGATAACTGTAAGGATTAAAAGTATATTTACCAATACTGTAGTCAACCAAGTATTGCATAGGTACCTAAAACCTCACACCAAATTTGCTACATTTCAAACCTGTTCAGGTCAGAGAATCAGATGAGCTAAAAACTACAAAGGCCATTTAAACTGATTTGAGTGATGACAAAACAAAATTATACCAGCCATTTTTATGTTTCCCACGGCATTTGAGAAAGTTTATGATAACAAAAAGTAGACTCCTTTCAACTACTGACAATCCTAAAAAAAACCAACACATCGCAGTGTGTTATTTTAATAAAGGTCTTCAGCAGCTATCTTTTACATAAAATCTTGTTGACACCTAAATAGTTCGGGATCTTTCAACTGGTTGAGAAATAATATTTGTATCAAAAGGTGAACATTATTATAAAATTTGATAAAAAAATACACTTTTAGTTAGCTATCTAAACTTTCAGCCTTATCTTTATCTAAAATTCAATCACTGCTGCAACCTAGACAGGTAGAAATATGCTACAGCATAGGTTATGAGAAAAAGTTAGTCGGTTTTAGTACAAACTTGTAGACTTTTTGAAGTGCTTTTGGTTTGTCCTGAATGACTGGTTCATGCTAAGGACAGGTTGGTGCCATTCTGGGCTTTAATAAAAAGTACTCTTTAAAAAAATTCTTAAAAATAGAGATCCACTTGAATTTCATAATTATTGCAGTCAATTTTCCTAAAACTGGTCAAAATGATTCACTTGCAACATTAAAGATAGATCAATTAGAGATCAAGAGTCCAGACAATCGATACGAGGCTTCTGTAAGGACCATATAATGTTTCCTTTGCCAGAGATTGGCGCTGATAATGTACCTTAACTTCCATCATTTTTGTAGTTCAGAGATACCAGATGAATGACCTGACTTCTTACATAGATGCCTCTATGGTGTATGGCAGCACCACTCAGAGAGCACAAGCTCTCCGAAGCTATGTGGGAGGGAGGCTGAGATCCGAGGTATGTGTAAACAAGTTACAAGAAAAAATAGGAATGTTAACAATTCTGTTTAATATAGTTTCGTTGGTTGTTAATTTAAGCTCATGGATAAGCTAAAGTACCAACTGATGTGCAGTCAGGTGACTTAGGAAACATTTATTATACTGCGATCAATAAAGATCATTAATTTTATATATTACCCTTTAGTAAAGTACTTTTCAGGAATCTTTGAATATGTTTTGAAGTTTTGTTTTTGCCAAAACCTTTTGCAGAGAGATCGAGATGGCAAAGAGAGACTGCCAGATGCAGAAAGAAACCCTAGAGATTGCTTCAGAGGTAGAGAAGAATGTCGATACGCATCAGGAGATGTTAGAAACAGTGAACAAGGTCAGCCACAGCGTAGCTTTCTCTGTTTAGTGATTATGTATTATTGGGGTTATATTGGAAACACAACTCTGACATGACCCATAGTAGTTGGTATATAACGTTTTATTGCTTTGTATAAATGAAATAATTGTCTATGCTACCTGTAGACATAACATAAAAACTGGTTCCTTAGGAAATTGAACACAATGGACACTTTTATAACCTAATTATGTAAGAAATCTTATATAACATAAAGATTCGAGTTGGTGCAAGTTCTCAAATTTGATTTGAAAAGCAAAAGCTCTATAGTTAGCCTTGAAAATATCCTTTTTTCACTTGGAACTCGTGGGAGAAAAAATGACCCATAAGAGTATTTCTACTATATACTTGAACCCTGAAAGTCGCAAGTGCCGTGAGTGATCGTTAGGCATGCCGATAAAGCGTGGAGAGTAAGAACTTACACAGTTATTTTGATGTGCTGAGGGCAGACATCTTTGAAGGCAGACAACTAGTCTAGGTGTAGAGGTGTCAAACTGTGATGCTGAATGTCCTTTTGTTGAATCCTGTATGAGGCATTCTTTTCCAACCTTTGATTATGGCTTTTGATAGACTGGTCAAAATGGCTCTTATAGCTATAAAGATTGTATAAAGATTGAAATCATGTAGATCTTAATCAATTTCTAATTTCCATTTAGGTAAAAGTGCATTTGATTACTTGTTAAGCTCCAGACTGTCAGTGGACAGACTCAAGTATTGATTTGACAAAGCTTGCAATTTAACTGTGGAATGCCTCATTGGTTACCCTTTTCTGAGACTTTAACTTTCAACCTGCCAGTTACAGGAAATACGTGTTAGACCACGAGTTCACAGCTGCTTCTCTCATAAAATTCACTAAAGTAATTAATGCTAAAATTAATCACGTAAGAGTTAATTGGAAATATATATATTTCCGTCATAAATGCATCGCCACATCCACAAATCATATTAAAGGGGCCTTTAGCAGTGATGAACTTCACCCATAAAATAATACAATATATCAAATGAGCAGACATAAAATATCACTTGTGTTTTATATCTGTACTATAATTAGGAAACTGTCTGTCTGTGAGTTGAACCACGGGGTTAGAAAATTGGTTGAAAAATAGCTTTTTTATGGGACGCATACTCAGACTCTCTAACACCTGTGCCAATTGACCACCTTTTGAATATTTGTGCACAAATTTACTAGCTATGCTTTAATGTTACCTTTGATGATCTCTCATGGCACACTAGACTGCAAAGGTCTGCGCCTGTATAATTGGGACAAGCTAGTTTCCTAAAACAGCAACATTGAAGTATGGTGGACACACCCCATTTTATAACTGATCATCGACTTGTCTACATACGAGTACATGCGTGTTATTTGATCAATAGTATTAGGTAGTTTAAAGATTAACTTATTAGTATTTTTATCATTATTTTTATTTTTAATATTAGTTTTGATGTTTGGGGTGGTCTGAGTGCTAGGATGTTTCTAGATTAAAATCGACAAAACTTGATCTCGATAAAAACACTCAAAAGAAAACTATTTACAGAAGTCACTAGTTACGCGGCTGGTTGTATCTTTTGTTATTGATATTGGATAGTTGCGACGTTACGCATTTCTATTCTCTCTGGTCTCTTTGCTGAAGTGCAACTATATAGATGTCATAATCACACTTTTGCATGAATCTGATCATTCCAAGATAGGATCTTATTCAAGCTATTATATCTCTAGACTGTGTAGGCCTACAAAGGCAAAACTTACATCAACTTGTAGCTTGCTGCCTTAACTTTATATTGATAATATTTTCATCAGCAGCACATCAATGGTGTAAGTTCACCTTCGAGTGCTGTGAGCATATACATATTATAGTACATTGTATGTTACTTATAGATGTTTTCTCAAACTAATTATGAAATCACAATTCAATGCATCTTTTTGCATGGCCAGCTATAAAAAATAGCTATAAAAAAATCTATAATCTAAAAGCTATATAAAAGTCAGCTATAAGCCTTCTCCTGTGCTACCAAACAGCCAGTAGAGAAATTTCAGCACTCAGTCATGCTATTTATATGTACACAGGGCTAAAATAATTTTTCTAGAGCTCACTTCAACAGTTGAGTATAAAGTCAACACATGTTGTTAGGTAGGAGCATGTAAATGTTGCAGCTGCTTTATTTACAGCTAAAACCAGAATCAAATCATTCCAGCCGTCTTGCGCAGTACACCCTTCAGACCTGTTTCTTATTGACTAAATTGATAGCCCAAATGCAAATCTTTGTGGCTGGCTACAAGCGCTTAATTTTACTCCCGAAAATTCGAAACTCTGACAAAAAAGACATTGCCTACGATTATATAATATTATTTAATTTAGTATAGCAAAATTTAGCAGTTATAAAATAAAATAATGTGATATTGCATGTGTATACTATAGTATGATACCATGTACTGTTTCATAAAATGTCTAACTTGGAGTTGTGCTCTTCCTCCTTCCTTGAAAAAAAAACAACTGTAACAGCTATCTAGAGAGTTGGTGGTAATTAGCTGAAGTTTAATAATTCTTATAGAAGTTACCTATAAAATGGTACAATATGAACCAAGATAACATGACATAATACTATTCAACAAAATATACTGCAATATCGTATAATACTTTATAACATAATATGTTAAAAGTGTAATATATTATAATCTAATACCGTGTAATATAATATTCTATTATAAATAATATATATTATTATATACTATAATATGTTATTATATATGATATATATAATGTTTTGTTACATGTATATATAATTTTATGCAATATTATGCAACATAATATAATATCAAATGATATCCTATTGTGTCATACTGCGAAATGTAATATATAAGCGTATACACTACGTTAAGCAGGATGATACAATATATTATGTATGTATGTTTTCTTATACAATGTAAAAGGTAATATAATACAAGTAAAATGGAACCTGATACACTTTAATGCAATATGCTGTAAAAGTATATAATAATTTATCATATACTGCGACATGATGTAATGCTGTGTAGTATAAAATAATCTACTAATTAATTATAGAATATATACAAAACAAAATTCACATAAATTTAACATAGAATAGTGCGATATAATAAGTCTACATAATACATAGCTTTTCAATATTTAATTTAATGCCTAATGAAATTAAATGCTTTTTTAACACAAAATCTTAGCGGCCTGTAAGATCAACCTAGAGGCTGCAGTTATCAGAGAATCTTGTATCTCTACCAGAGCCAGGTCCTACAATACAAAATATTCAATGGAGCTTCTCTTTCTTCAGTGATATGTTTTTAATTACAGCTGCTTTAACAAGTGTTCACACTCTGATGCTGCGTCAGCACAACAACATGGTAGATCAGCTAGCAGACCTCAACCCTCACTGGAACGATGAGCAACTCTACCAGGTCTGTTGTATATATATATATATATATATATATATATATATATATATATATATATATAAATATATATATACATATAAATATATATATATATATCTGAGTCTACTTATATGCTTTTCAGCTTTGGGATTCAGAGCGTTTCCATGCTTCAAATGGATTCGGAGTTGTATCCACTCCAAATTATAAAGATAGTAACATTTAAATGCGTATGACGTCATTTCGCTTCGCTAAATCAGCACCAAGACATTTGCTGTGAGAGGATTTGAACATGACAGCAACACTTACTGCTGATGGATTCGAGTCAATAATACTTAGCTAAACTCTCCTCATTGGAGGTAAAAAGATTTTAGCACACAACCACGCGGGTCTCTACTATAAAAACATTCTGCTTCTACTCACTGCTGTTTCAGCTTAACTTCCTATCTTTGAATGAACATTTACTCACTAAAGATTGGTTGCTTGTTCGATGATGAAAAAATGACAGGGTTGGAGTTATTTACCATAACCATACAGGTCTGTAAAAATTTTTAGACTGGAAGAAAGATTCTTGGAGCCATCATGCAGCGAATCACCTATGATGAGTTTCTTCCTATAGTCATTGGACCTCAATATATGCGGCGCTATGGTCTTTCTTTGTTGGAACGTGGCAGGTTCTCAGGCTATTCTTCTAGTGTGGATACATCAGTTATGTGAGTTAAACAGTAATGTCTTCAGATAAAATGAAATTTTTATGTAAATAATGGTACTTGAAGACATTATGTTAAAATTAGGTATAATATACTTTTTATTTTACATATTCGACAACTATTTGTAAGTTGATGTAGATCTCTACTGAATAATTTATCTGTCGAAGTAACTGGCATGCTGCAAGTAGAAAAGGCTAGTTTTTGAGTCCTATAGAAGCAAATCAGCACAATGAATTTATTGTGAAAACGCAGAAAGTCCGGAATTCTAAATACTATTAGTGAAGCGAAGTAAATTGATGCAAAAACTACTTAGCAAGTCTTCATTTGCAAGTTTTATAATGATTGAGACAGTAACCCTGGCAGTCCGATCTGGTGCACCATGACAGACCATCATGCGTAATAGTAATATTTATAATTATTTCAAAGGGTTGCGAGGCAATCGAGTAATGCAGATTGTAGTATGCTTGGCTGACAAACTGAATCCATGAGTTCAAATTTAGTGTATGTCGTATGTAATATTCTTTTTCTTATTGTTTATGTAAAATGTGAGAAGTTGTCTTCTCACTTATCAATGCCACCGCAAAAATTTATTTTCATAATTCTCGGTACTAAAATTAAAATTCATCACTTACATGCTAGAAAACTGGCATCAAACCTTTTAAGTTTTGGTTACTAGAATTGTAAAGAGTTATCTTTTTACTCATTAGTATTGAAATTTAAGAAAAATCATTAATTTTAAATATAAAGAGCAAGTATATTAACAACATTTTTTGTCACTATATGCTAATATGCTGTATGATATAATTTCGTATTATATTATATTCTATTCCATTATAATATATTATATTATGTTGCATTATATAACATTACATATGTATAATAATAGATTAATATACTGACTTCAGACATGAGTGATTTAAAAAAACTACAACTCAATTTTTTCTTAATTAAGTCCACTAAATTTCAGTTATCTAAAAAAATTTTTAGTACGGCTGCAAAAGTAGTAGTCGAATTCTTCATTAAATGTGAACAAACAACTCCAAACAATCTTTCAACAGGGCTGAGTTTTCAACTGCAGCATTCCGATTTGGCCACTCTTTGATCAGACAAACCTTTTCTCACTCAGGCCATGGAATTGACCTCAAGGACATTTTTGATTCTTACAAAACCACCAGTAGATATGGTAAGTAATTCAATTCATTTCTCATTTTTTAAAAGTGTCGTATTTATTGTAGGTTTACCAATAGGACAATTTTTGCAGCTCATTACGGAAAAGTTTTATACATACGTTGAACAAGTTCAGCTGGTTATGGGCAATTTTGGTGATTTAGAATGAGGCATGCACTTGGCTTATGTGTGATATAATGATATTATATTATATTATGATATTATATTATATAATGATATTTAAATTATAAAATTAAATCTTTAATTGATGATGTGCAATACAATTTCACATTTTGCAAGCAAATAAAGCAAAACAAATTTAAAATGGCAGTAATAGAAAGAAGATTAATAAAAATTATTTCCAAAAGTTAGAAAAAAATACAATTATTGTGTATATATGACCGACTGACCAATGTGACTTATAAAAATGTTCAAGCTATTTGCCTTAGTGTGCTACATTAAAATCATAACTCTTTCTGTGCTTGAAGAATAACTGCGAACAAAGACTATTACTTGAAGAGTGAAGCTTCTTTTTCTTGTAAAAACAAACTTCTCCTTTTGTACATTTGGCTGTGCTCTGGTCTTGCTGTGATATTAAATCTAGAGAGCGCTGTGTTTGTTAAAAATGTGATTTTAAGATTCATTATTGATATGGTATGCTTGGAGAATATTAATGTTTTTAGAAAAAAAAAACAATAGACTAGAAATTCTTCTTTCATACAGCCCACGACCAAAGTGATAATGGAAAAAGAAAGGGTACTGCCGGTTGAGAAATGCGATATTAGCGGTCAAATGGCACTGCAGTGCAATAGGAGAACTGCAATGGTAGCTGTAATGTACTGGGTGTTATTATGTACAACAAACAGCAATAATGAAAGGAAAGGATTATATGTTTATATCTCTTCCCTGAAATAGGAGAAATGCAATTTTAGAAGTAAAACGGCAAGCTGCTGTGTAATATACACATGCTGGGGGGCTGTATATCGTTGGTCATAGCAACCAATATCAAGAAGTTGTGATATTTATCTAGATTTCTGTATTTATATCTAAAAAATTATGCTAAATTCAAAAATCCACACAGATTTTAGCTGGTTGTCATAGAAATAGATGTATATCTATAAAAAAATGTAAGCCTATTACTTAATTTTGCACATATTAAAAACGACTTGGCAGTACCGTGATATTGGGCACAGCCGCAGTTTCATCAACAAAATTTTTAGAAAAATAATAACAGTAACATAATGCACACTATCGGTTACTATATACTTTGATCTTGTATATTCAAATGATTATTCTTATAACTAAATCTTATAATAATCGTATAAAATCGAATAATTATTTTTACAATTAAATATTGTAATAATCTTCTAAGAATTGTTAGAAAAATATCATCGTCATTTCCTTTACTTTCACTGCTCTGGACATCAGTTGGAATACCAAAGTACTCATTATAAGTATCCAAAATTTCAGAGTCCGGTAGAATCGGCAAAAAAGAAACGATTACTTTTCAGTACTTCTACATTAATTACAGAAACCTTCGGCAATTGGACAATGCCATAGTCTGGTGAAATGTGCATGTTTTGTTCGTGAAATGCGCGCAACTCAATGGTTCTACTTTCTGTCAGACAGCCTTATCGGCGTTTTGTTGGCCGGTCTTAATTTTGATTTAAAAAGGTTTGTCAAGTTTTTATGGCAATTTTAAGTCAAATTAATCTGTCTATTTATGTACAATCCGATCAGATGAGTTAGTTTTAGGATATTGCGTCAACCTTTCAAAGACTTGGTAACATAGTTAAATATGTTTATATGTGTTTTTGCATCATTATTATACTGAAATGACTCTACACAAAAATGGTTAAATTTTTTGGTTGGATTTCGGTACAAGGGTTTGGTAACAGCCGATGACGGATAATGTTTCGGGAGTTGTGTGCGCATATGCATTCATCATAAAGCTCCCAAACAGTTGCTTCGCTCGTGTTCGGTCGTAGGATTAAAACGATGTATTTTGTAACATTACGTAGAAATAGTTTTGCAATATTTTCATTTACGTCAACCTACATGTATGTGATCAAATCTTTATGATCAATGTCAGCGATTAATTTACATCAACCTATATGTTCAAATCTTTTTACAATACAGCCACAGGTAAGCTTAGATCACAAGAAAACTGACAAATTTTGACAAACAAAATTCGTTTTGTATTAAATTCGGGACAGTATTAGTAATACATTATTGATGTAACGACTATCCAGCTTTTTAATAACAAAAATAAAGTTCTCAACTGAATCTAAGCATTAATTTTTTTGTGTGAAAGATAGTCAACTTGAAGATTTAGTATAATCTGTGGTTAATCTCACTTAATCTTATAATATTACTATAATCTGTAGTTGATACAATTTCCGATCTCTTACGTTTTTACTTCTTTAAAATTGTCTCAAAAAACTTTAGTCTATCAGCTTGCACTTTATTTTTCCTTTTTGTTAAATGGACATTAGATACTTTTTATAAGGTTTCAAGTGTTTCTTTTTCTCTGAAGTGGTCAAGGTTTTGGAGTGCAAGTCTAACACATGAGAATTAGTAAACCTCTGGTATGGTCTTACCGAGAGATAGAAACATCTAGACAAGATCCTTGGGAAATGTTTAATAAAACCAAAGTAGGAATGGTAAAAAACTAAAATACAAACAAGCTGGTACTAATGATCTTTTTGATAATCAAATTATCTACGTAGTGGTCAACAGTGTTGTACACTATGCATGTGTTGTTGTACACTATGCATGTGTTGTTGTACACTATGCAGGTGTTGTTGTACACTATGCATGTGTTGTTGTACACTATGCATGTGTTGTTGTACACTATGCAGGTGTTGTTGCACACTATGCATGTGTTGTTGTACACTATGCAAGTGTTGTTGTACACTATGCATGTGTTGTTGTACACTATGCAGGTGTTGTTGTACACTATGCATGTGTTGTTGTACACTATGCAGGTGTCATTGTACACTATGCATGTGTTGTTCTACACTATGCAGGTGTTGTTGTACGCTATGCAGGTGTCATTGTACACTATGCATGTGTTGTTGTACACTATGCAAGTGTCATTGTACACTATGCATGTGTTGTTGTACACTATTCAGGTGTTGTTCTACACTATGCAGGTGTTGTTCTACACTATGCAGGTGTTGTTGTACGCTATGCAGGTGTCATTGTACACTATGCATGTGTTGTTCTACACTATGCAGGTGTTGTTCTACACTATGCAGGTGTTGTTCTACACTATGCAGGTGTTGTTCTACACTATGCAGGTGTTGTTGTACAATTGTTGGACTGGATCTATTCTCAACTTTGCTCTAAAACAAGACTAGAAAGAGTTGCATCTGATCTAAACTTCACATTTGCCAACATTCTCTCCTAGATTCCTCTTTTTAAAGATAAACTTAAACTAAATCTTTGTAGATTTTATTAGAAAGTATCAGTATTTTCCTATTAATTGTGATTGTTTACTGTCAGGATGTTTGAAAATAAAAATTGATAAAGCTTGAACGTGGGTAAGTTGCTCAGAAGAAAAACTCATGACCAGACTCCTCTAAAAATAATGTCAGCAGTTGTGCATGATGTCAGCAGTTGGGCATGTTGTCAGCAGTTGTGCATGATATCAGTAGTTGTGCATGTTGTTCATAAGTGATAAATATGTGGTCTCATCAACATCGGGTATTTATATGTTTGTATGTTTACACGAAATTTAGAAAACCAAGTTGGGCTAGTTCTAATCAACCTAAATTATCTTATAGTTAAACTGTTTTGAAACTTATATAAAATGTATCTGAAGCGGTATTTGGAGGATTTTTATAGCAATCAGGAGCAAATACAAAACAAAATATATGTCAATAGAGATGAATAACTCTGCAACTTGAACGAAGTAGCTGATGTCATAATGAAAGGGACAAACAGGAAACACAACTATTGACTTCATTTTTGAAAACAAATTTTTTTCTGATCGTTTTAACCACGATTCAGTTTTGCCAAATTTACTCTTGAAACACCTGGTTGTCAGATCACCTCAAACATCAAAACAAACACAAATAATAGAAAAAGTACCGATACTATTTGATATAATCTATTTAGATTTTGTAAAAGTTTATTTTTAAGCTAACTGTTATACATATATGGTGGTTAATGGTTTCCTGAAATTTTGATAGCAACAGCTAAGTACTCTGACCCAAAGATTTTAACTAAAATGAGTTTTTTTAAGTGTTTCAATGTAAAACTACATTCTGAAAAGTGTCTGATCATTTTTGGACCATTGCCAACAACTCACTTGTTTGATGATGATTTTAAGTAAGGTGAGGTTTAATCTTTTTATTTTTTATTTTATTAGTCCATAAACTTTTATCTTCTATCCATCTGTCAAAATACATCAGAACCATGCACATTTAATGTATCAAAACACACTTCTTATCATCTTCTGCATTAAGCAATATAACTCATGGCTGCTGTAGTTTTAACAGAGGTATCTCTGAGTAACCAACTTTTAAACTTTTAGGATCTGATGGACTTTTAAAAGGAATGATTCAAGATAGAATAGAAGCATGTGACCAGTTTGTTACAAGAGGGGTAAGTCTCTGTTAATCAGCTTTTCAATACAAATAAAGTACTTTACTTGTACTTTACTCGAACTGGGAAATGTTTAGGTTTTATCTAAAACAGCTCTATTCTCATTTAAAAGTAGCTGAAATAAGCTCTATATGAGTACAGATAAGAATAGAGGCCTTCATCTCAAAAAGTACATACTCAAATCTCTACAAAATATATATAAATATGTATATAATAGATAAGTAGTCAGGCCTATAACTGCTAACACTCTACACTCTGAAAAGTGTGGAGTGTTATAGCTAACTATTCCAACCAAGCCTATTCCAACACTCTTAGTTAAATATTTTAATAATTATATATATATAATATATACATGTATATAAATATAAATATGTAAATGTATATAAATACATCAAAAATGTATATATGAAACTTTATATAGATATATATAAAACTATTTGTATGTAGATAAGTAAATAAATGTATATATGAAAGTATATATATAAATATGTATAAAATATATATATAAATATGTATAAAAAACATATATATATATAAATGTAAATAAATATATATATAAATATATATAAATGTGTGAATAAATATATACATGAATCTGTATATAAATATGTATATAAATATATAAATATATAGACTAAAACCTATTTGGGAAGTCAGATTTTTTTTTACCACACATCTTCTGTGTAGTGTCGCTCATCAGATGTCTTTGGTTAAAAGCAGACACCTGATGAGCGACTTTTCAGAGAATTTTTAGCCTAAATAGTTCCTCCACCTATCACTATTAATCTCGAGTTCTTTTGTAACTTTGAATTTACTTTATCTTATTAATTTTTAGTAGTATATATCATAATTTTATATAAAAGAATAGGTGTGAGTTGAACAAAAAGGTGGGTTTGATCAATTATGGTTTTTTGTGTGGTAAACACGCAATTGCATGCAATAAATTGTAAGTATGTGTTTGGATGGTTAAAACTCTATCTCTTTGGAAACATTAGAAATTACATAATTTTCTTCTAAAAAGGTTGATTAGCTTATTGTTTCTAGCAGTTGAAATACATGTATGTAGGTCGATATAAAGGAGGTAAGTATTAAAGTAAAATATACTGAAGTAAGTTCTTAATCTGTTACGAGTTCAGTAGCGATAATTGACCACGCTGATCACAATTGTTCACATTGATTATATTGATTAATGTGATCAATGGGATCACATTGACTGATATATCACGATAGCATTAACCATGCTTTATATAAACCCAAAAGGAAAAAGCTCAGAATATTTAGAGGCTTTAAAACTTTTAAGAGTAGCTCGAGATAATTTGGCAAAATATTTTTTTAGTTATTTCTACGCTCAAGTACATTTGCTTTTGCAGTTTCATTTTGTTTTTTATAGTTTCACTTTGCTTTTGTAGTTTCATTTTGCTTTTGTAGTTTCACTTTGTTTTTGTGCAAAGAGTTGATAGAATAAAATTTATTTTACCAACTTTTATTCATTTTATTTTATCAAATTTTATTGAATAGAAATTATTCGGTTAATAAAATTCTAGCCGCATTGTGCAGTAGACGTTTTGTTTATTTATAAATCTTAATTTTGAAGTCTACTAGACTATTAGTTCTTGAAACGCTGCCAAAATACTAAGAACACTTTTATTCAACTGAAAAATTAAAATTGGCTGCCTACATAACATTAGTTTCTAATTCTAATGACATACTGATTGAAATTCTTACTGATGAAAGTTCAAAAGGTCAAAAATAGAAAAAATTTAGAAAGCTTCTTCTCAGAAACAAAAGTTTTACACTAAAAAAAATTTTTATTCGTAAAAAATAGACATACTCTATTAAGTTTAGTTTACATTAACCATTAGGTTTTCTGTAAGGTACTTCTAAAACATCACATATTTGAAAAAACTTGAAAAAACTATTTGCTGTATTTGATTTCTGTTTGTTTTAGCAAGTTCTACAAGTTTCGGCCCTCAAAATGATGTTCATTTCAAAAGGAGTTGTGCTACCCTAAGTACTTTCATAGTCTATTGAAAGTTGTTAATATTGTCTAGGATCAGATGACCTGCTTGTATGTGCAAAATTAGGCTTCTAAGTGCTAAGGCTATATTATTAAAAACACTTGGATATTACAGTGGGCCTTTTACAAAAAGGTAAATTTTTAGAAACTTAGGGCTACCCAAAACCCTTGATATAAATAGATAATGAAACTTCATAGAATTTCTATTTAAAAGACGCAATCGCAACAATTAATAATTAATAAACATTTAATAAAACCGTGAACAATTGCAAGCGAACGTTGAAATGCTTCTGTGGTCATTCAAAAACATGTTGACAACAAGAATCTGACATGTCCATAATAAATGCCAGTAAACATTACTTGTAATAATATCTTCACTGCTTCTACTATAGCCATAATTTATGCAACAGGTTAGAGACAATTTATTTGGGGAGGAGATGGATCTGCCCTCATTCAATATCCAAAGAGGTAGAGACCACGGGCTAGCTAGCTACAATGATGTAAGGTAAGGAATATTCACAAAATTTGTGTTTTTTTAAGGCAAAGCAAAAGATAGTAAAAATCCATAGTCATTAGGCTTTGCTATCTTCATATCCTTTTGTTCTTTAGTATAATTATAGTTGATACTAAGTACTTTGTTATTTTCTCTTACCTAATATTTAATTTAATATAATATATGAGGTAATTAACTACTGTGTCAATTTTTAGAAACACTTGCGGCCAAAGTACCACCAAAAGCAAAATAATTTACTCTTAAAAGGCAACCCAAAAAACTAATTTAGTTGGCGCAAAAATATTTTTTGCCAAAGTGACTGCAATTTTGATTTACGATATTATTTTTAATATGATATCTGACACCACAAGTAATTTTTTCTCATACTTGAAGCTGTTTCAAATAAGTTGCTGGGTTCTTTGTTTTTATGCTGTCTGCCAACAGATTTATATATCTCTTTCTAGGAGAGCATTTCGCATGTCAACCTCCAGTAACTGGGATGGAATGGCTGGTCACAGCCACAGCCACAGAACGGTGAATGATATGCAAACAGTTTATCCGCATCCCGAAGACATTGAACTATTTCCTGGAGGTACTTATAGCTTACGATAGAACTTCACACAAACAGTTATTTATAGTTATATATATTATGTTACATTACAGCTATATATTATTACAGTTATATACTGCAATATTGTATATTTTAGTTATATACATTGTAGAAAAGTCTCATTAGCAACGCGTATAGGGAAGTCATTAGTATAAATTGGAATTGATTATAAAACATTTTCGATAATATTTTTTTGGGAATTAAGTAGGTTAAAAATTTTTTTAGTAGGTTAAAAAAACGTTTTTTATTACACTATTTATATCATTAACTTGAATTATTTTTGCACTTGGTTGTTTTTATCAGTGTTGTGTCAGGTTTTTGCTTGTTAGATTTTTTAAACATGTTAAACTTGCTTGTATAAATTAGAATTGTTTATAAAACACTTTAAATTAAAATCATTTTTCTATAGTTCAATTCGCATCTGCCATGAACATGAAGTATTTTGTACTTGGCTTGTACTTGTACTTGTTCATCGTTAAAATGTAGCGTTTTTCTTTGAGCAAAATATAACAACACAAATAGCCGCACAAACGCAATTGCTCTCACAAATTGTTTATGATTTATATTCCAACATGTATTCCAACAATACTTGACTAGCGGCACTAAAATATCCAGCAAAGATGTCATGACCTTCACACAACTGAAGTCAATTTTTATTGGTCAATCTATTTTCCAACGCATCCCATTGTTTAGTAGCCATAGTGTGTAACCACATCAAATATCAACCCTATACATCGGTGATGTATGTCATTGGTCTGTGTAGACAGTAGTTTGTGCGGCCTTCAAGTAAGTGAAACTTAAAATACTTTGCTTTGTTTTTTGTCTGATTTTATGCACTTACGCAACTGTAGGCATGGCAGAGACACCTCTGCCTGGCGCTCTTGTTGGAGAAACCTTTGCCAACATCATAGCTGACCAATTCAGAAGATTGCGGTATGGTGACCGATATTGGCATGAAACCACAGACACAAGAAGAGGATTTACGGACGGTAAAAATATTGATTTCAAACAGCTTTTGACAGCTTTAATCATCTAGGAGAGTTTATTTCACCCTAAAAGAAAGCTTGCTATGGCTAATGTACACATGAGTTTGATTATCAATTATGCTGTTACGTCTATTTAGCTATTTTTACCTCCTTGTAACTAAAATTCTTTAATTATTTTAATGAGAATTGCTTGTAACCTTTCTGCTGAGTAAATCTATTTTTTGCCAAGTAGTTCAACTGTTAAAGATGAGCTTGCACAGAGATTTAGTAGATTTTATCAGAAAGTATCGTATTTCTCTATCATCTGCGATTGTTTTTATATTTGAGATGATCTGATAGCCAGGATGTTTTAAGATTAAAATCAACAAAACTTGATTGCGGTTAAAAAGGTCAGATTAATCAAAATTGTGATTATGATATTTATAGTTGCAAAAAGTTTGATGGAATAGAGAGACGTAACTCTGGAATTTGAAGACAATAGCCAATATCAACTATAGTACCTATAGCGACTAGTGATGTCATCTCACACATATTTTTCTTCTGAGCAATTTAACCTCGACCAAGTTTTGTCAATTTTAATTTTGAAGCATTTTGACAGTCAAAGCACAACGAACATAAAAAACTATAGCAAATGATAAAAAATATTAATACTTTCTGATAAAATCTGCCAAAATTTTGTGTAAGTTCATTTTTAATGGTTAGAAAGTTGTTTCCTCACAAACATTTCTATCCCTTTGTCAGCCCAGCTAACAGCGATCAGAAGAGTCACTTTGGCATCACTCTACTGTGAAAATATTCCTGGAATTCGAATCAGAAAGAATTTGCTGCGAGTCGAAAGCTATGAGTAAGTTTGGATTAGTAGTCACACACTTGCTTAGCAGTTGCCTTCCCTTGTAAAATACTTAAGCAAAAACATAAGTGTCTCTTGGCAATACGGCTAGACTTGTCAATAATAATAGCTGACACAATTAGCAATTTTATCTAAGCTTATTTTGATAAGGACGAGTCAGCAACCTTTTCAAGATTATATGAAAATGTTTGTCAAAGTACGCATTATTCTTGAAGTCTGTAGGTCAACAGGCACTGATATAATTAACAGTAAGCCTTATCTTTAAAGCATCCAATAAAAGACCACTAGCCAAAAATAATATGCAATTATGTATCACTCAATTTGGTTTAAAGAAATTATTCGACTTTTAGCTTTGGTGACAAGTGATATACTATCATTCACAATGATAGGAAATAGCAGGCAAACTGGATGCGATGTTGCTTAATTATAATATCTAACTATAATATATAAATAATATAAATGTTTATATTTATTCAAATAATAAATATAAATAACACATGTATATTACTAATACATAAAAGATATTAATAATATCTTTTAGATAATATTAATATCTTTTTATCTTTTTTAATATTACTAATACCTAAAAGATATTAATAATATGTTTTAGATATTATCAATATATTTTTATCTATATAATTTTATCTAATACTTGACCTTATTAGTATCTAAAAGATATTAGTAAGGTCAATTATTAAAAAACCTTTTACAATTTTTAAACATTAAAACAAGTGGTATGGCTACTTTCTAAGAACTCATAACAGCGGTCAAGGTGAGCTGGTACGCGGATAGCTATAGAACTTCAGTCCAACTCATCTGTGACATATTTTTAGCAACCCAGCAACAGACTGCAGTCAAATTGAAGTTTTGGATCTTACTCCATGGCAAGAAGCAACTCCGCGCAATTCGGAACCTTCTAGGTCAAGATCCTATCCTGCCCCTCGACCTCCAACATATCCATCTCCTCGCACTCAGCCCAAGCCGGCAGCCTACCCTCCGACACAACGATCATACTACCAGCCTAGATATCAAGGCTCAGACACCCCTAGGCCATCACGCCCTCCAACAGCTCGTCCGCGAAACACGGCACGACCTTTTCGCTACTCACCGAGGCGTCCAAGATACTACAGAAACCCTCAATCCTATCCTAGGTTCTATTAAAACCTTTACTGAGTTTAAGGAGAGGCTTGAGACCCGATCAACCTCACTTTCAGCGCATAGCTTTGCACTTGGACCAATATTTATTCAGAAAACGAGTGGGTATTGTAAAATAATTATTTGGGTGTTAGACTACAGTAGCTTACTACAAATTCTTGGACACAAAGTTGCCAAACAAAATGTGGCCTAAAGCGTGTGAACCTAATTTGAATAATGCTTAAACTTTGCCATTAGAGGAATGTTGATTATTGCCTTTAATAGTTAATATATGAAAGGTTTGTTTTTGTTCAAGTTTGTTGTTTACTACAATAAAGCAGTCAGAAATTTATTGAACAGTAACTTTGATTGGATGCACACCCCACTAATTTGTTTATCAACTAGTATAGCTCTAAGTAGCTTGTTGGAGTAGAACTATAGCAGTGTTGAACCAGCAGCAAACATTATAGCTACATTTAGCTACTCGTCAGCTAGTCATCAGTTAGATATCAGTTAATTATCAGTCAATCACCAGTCAATAAAGTAGTAACAAGTTAGTCACTAATTAGTTACAAGTTGCAATTACAACTAATTAAATCTCCGTGTAGGTACATGTTGTAAAAAAACATTGCTGCATATGATATCTGCAACAGTTGTGATTTCTCATGAGCATAGCCTTGCAAACCCATGAAATAAATCATTTGGGTAGACTGAACAGTGTCTGGGCCAAAGCGTGATCAGGGAATCACACCAGTGATATGATTGGCCTTGTGCTGGCTCAGGATTCTTTAGTTGGAGCTTCACGGTATGGCAATTTAATTGTTCGGAAGCGATTTTGAAGGTAGACTATTTGAAAATCGCCACCTCTTGAAGAAATCTTGCCACTCGTATAAAGGACAATCATGTAATGGCTATTTCTCTCACACCTGATAACTTTCAGAGTGAGTAATACTGGAACGGAAAAGCCTGAGCTTTTTAGTTTTATAATAAGCTCACTCCATAGCCTTCTGCACACATGGGCAGTCATGAAATAAGTGTTTCTCATTATCACAAATTCAAAACAGTTTCTTTATAGGTTAAATTATACAAATAAATACTACCAAAGAGTTACCATTTTTTTACAAAATAATATCGCAGTATATCGTATAAAGTAGAAGATTCGCGATATATCGCTATTCGATGTGATATTGCAAATGTACAATATCAAATCGTCTGGAGACTTTCTGAATTTCTGTTAGTTGTGAGTTAAGCAATAATGAATCATAAGTTAGTAATTGACTATACTTATCAGTTACTATAAGGTACAAAATGTAAGGAAAATAGCCGCATAGCCTAGATTTTTTTAATCTATGATGAGGAGATGAGCAGTAGCTAACACGTGATGTCAACTTACATTAACTTATATATTAACATGAATATAAATGTACAAGAGTATCACATACATTGGATTAGTATTGCTTAGTAAAAAAAGAGAGAAAAATAAGAAAAAATGAACTACAGGTAAAAATGGTAAGGAAATGAATGGAACACTTTGTATTACTGAACTTCCAAACTCTCAATGAAAGATTTGTGTCTATGAAAGATGTCTGTGCTGCATTAACATAACTATAGATGTGCTGAGTTTAAATTATAGAAGATTATCTAATATTTGTCTAAAGGTTTCAAGCAAAGATTTATAATTGACTTTTTTAGTAAAATGAGCAGTTGCATAAAAATATAAAGAATAGTTTGTGTTTGAGTTAAAGCTATTTATTATTTCTCCCGCTCTTTTTTTCTGCACTTTTTCTGCCTGTAAAAAAGTAAATACTGCTGTTTAATATACCGTATTGTAAGTTTCAGTGTTTTGCTTAATAAATTTTTAAAGGTTGATTTGCAACAAAGTTTAAAAGTTTCAATTTAAAAGTTTCAGACTTCATTTGCAAGAACAAAAGGCGCAAAATGACTGACTACCAGCTATAGCACTGAGGAAACGAGGTCTGACAGTGCATTTCACGTTAAATGTTGACTTGCAACAAAGTTCACATTACAGTTATTTGATATCAAAATATTCACCATGTCTTACTCTGCTGTGTTGTAGGTGCCAAATGTGTGTAAAAGTTATTACAAGCTCTTAAAAGCTCAAAACGAAAAGCCGCCGGAGATTGGAATCTATTTATTTCTCTTACGGAGTCATGAAATTTGGTTATTGTCTTGTCACGGGATGTTCTCACATGAATTGAAAGGCCAATAAAAAGCTCAATATAAACTTATCGTAGCACTAGTTTATGATAAACACTTCGGGTTTTACCGAAGACCCCGTATCAAATATAGATGCTCGCTACTTTACAGTTTTGTTTCAGCCTGGTCTAATCGGCAAGTCGTAATCTGATGATGTGACCCAATACTTCGCAAATAATTTTTGCAGCACTTTTGATTATCACAGGTGATCAACATTCTCGTCATGATTATCAGACAATAATATGTACTCCTTCAGGTAAGGCTAAAAAATTAAATGAATTTTTACGATAAATTATAAAATATCACTGTTAAAAGTGACAGCATTACAATGACGATAAAACAGACGCGTAAGAACAATAGACATGGTTTTATAGAATTCGTGAAGTATATTTGTGAAAATATTTCGACGACTAAGGTTACATGAAAGTGTAAACAGAAACCATCTACCACAGCTACGTCATATTTGAGCCGTTTTGGAAAGCGAATCCAAACTACGGCGGTCTCGTGCGACTGCGATTAATTGCTCGTATTTTAGCTTTTAAGAGCTTGTTATCACATTCCCACATATTTGGCACCTACAGCACAACAGAGTAAGACATGGTGAATCTTTTGATATCAAATAACTGTACTGTGAATTTTGTTGCAAGTCAACCTTTAAACAAAATTTTATCCCAATCTTATGTAACTAGATGTTTGCATTGTCGTTTCTTCACTTCCTATATCTCAGTTACAATTATTTGACTATTTCAGAAAAGCTTTTAGTATTGAGTAGACTTGTGGTTTCACGGGGACTAATTAGCAGTGACAAAAAGCAAAAGAAATTGAGAAAAATAGTATGAAAGTGTCTAAACAGAGTTCAATGCTAAACTAGGCAACAAATGATTTACAATGGTGTAGCTTTTAGTTGAACCTGCCGCAGAAAAAGTATAAATGAATAAAAAGTATTGCATCATTCAACAGCAAATATTCTATTTGCTAAAACCCTCTAAAATCTTCAATATTAGCTCTAATAGTTTTTTATCTAATCTCAACTTGTTTGTTGCTCCTGATCAGAGCTGGACTGCACAAGGTAGTCTCTTGAACCTGTTCAGATGTTTTTAATTTTTAATTTAAAGGAGTTTTGATGATCAGAGAAATGCCTATCTATTTTTGTTATTTAGAGTCAATTGTGTTTTTTTCTGTCAAAATAAAGCAAAACTGACAGTGGAAATAAGCTATGTATGAGCTTTTTTAACCACGTTTTCAGCTTTTAATTGATCTCTAAAATAAATGTGCCAAAATGTTTTTATGATTCACTAGTAGCTAAAAATTCGTGTCTTTGTGATTTAATACATAATAAATTTGTTATACATATATATTACATCTAAAATACGATATTCTTACTAAATTTAATATGAAACAAAATTTTTATCAAATATATGCAATATATAATACATTAATTAAGTAATATATATGTTATAAAATTTATCCAACATGTAACATACATTGCTAATATTTGCGTACTTGTACAGTAAAGCACTGTGTACTATAAATCTTTACAGCCATACATACATGTATTATACTTTGTATGAAAGTTGAAATTTTTTTTAAATTACCTCAAAGTTGATAACTTCAGTTAGTTTATGCAATGTTTACAATGATTTTATCACAAAGTAATATAAAGCTAAAAAATTGCTTGTACAGTTGAAAAAACAATGTATCTTGCTATAATCCCTAAGATTCTTGACCTTGAAATTATATCAATGCACAACCAGATAATCAAGGTTCAATAACTAAGTCTATCAATTGATTAATTAATGTAGAATATAGTAGAACATAAATATAAAAATAACAGTGCCGATAGATTCCATCTGACCTACAGTAAGTATTTTTAAAAACGTTTTCAAGTCAATCAGCTGTATTAGGAAAGTCATTTGCAATTGTTACGCTAGGTGTATGTTGATTGCCTACTTCAAACGGTTTTAGTTATATTGAGCCATGCAATATGTTTATATCAGAGAAACTGAAAATGGCTACTGACTGTCTCCGCCAGTTCAGGATGTCCCTGTTATAAGCAGACCATGGAACCTTTTTACATCCTACGAAGCAAATTCTTATGCCACTTTGATCCAGAAACTTAAAAATGTCACAATCTCATTTTTAGAAGTATTTAATGCTCTGAAAAGCCTAAATAACTTGTCAACTTAGCATAATCTGAGTAGTAAACCTGCATCTCTCCCCTAACTTTCTAGATGTTAAACCTACCCGGTGTTTTCATCACCATCAAACTGGAAGAATCCTCTTTGCCAGAAGTTTAAGGTAGCGGATTATGAGCATTAGCTAGAACATGCTTGCGTCTACAGCCAGCGTTACTTCTCATATGGTTGGGCAAAGCTCTTGTGACAGTGAGTGATGATATATTAATGGTAAGCTACAAATCACAGGCCGATGCCTGAATCTCTGCGGTTGAGGGAACTACATCCAAGGATTAGCAAGTCAGTTATAGCCTTGCCTTAGCGCAGAGAGGGCTGGTCGTAGCGACTTACAAAAAATGGCAAATATTTTTACGATTCTTCAATATCTGCTGTTTTTTTCGACAGCTGTCAGCATTTGGTGAGTAGTTCAAAAGACTTGTTATTTGCTCTGACAGACAAGAAGAAATTAGGTTATCCATGTACCAATCTCTTATACAGAAAAGTAATTTTGTTACATGATAGGCTTTTAGTTTGAACAGACAAACTGCTTTGAAGGTTGAGTTAGGTTTTTATTCCTTTTGGGTTAAAAAGACGTTTTGACCTTACTATATTTTGGATAAGGCAAGTGATGCAAGTTTTATTGAAAAGCATTAAGGTTTTCAAATGATGTAAAAAAGGTCTGATGGTATCAGAGCAGTGAATGGCAATAAACTCAAATATGGCCAGTTAAAACAAATGTCTTTAACTTTAACTAAAACAAGTTTCCTACTAGTGCAGACAGGATAAAGTTTTCTTAAAAATAAAATCTGATACCGCCCATTAGATCTAAGGCACTGTTATTAAACAAAAAACCAGCATATTACAGTATGGTACAAGAAAACATAGCTGTAGTATTTAGTGTCATTAGTAGTAGCGCAAGAAACTCCCTCTGCATAACTCTTTGTTACTCCGGGTTGTCATCATGCATACTGTACCTGCTGCCAATTGCAGCCTGATTTCAACCATATGTGGCATATAAAATATTATTACTTACTAAAAGTTTTCTCTCATGTATGTATTGTTTCTAGTACACTCAAGTATCTTAACTTCATGTCAGATGAACATGTTCAGGGCGCTTTATGCTTGCCAAAAAGACAATTTTACTATGACAAGCTGAAATATAGGCTACTCAATATTACAATCTTTTTAAAATAGGCGTGTAACTGTGGCTGATACCAAGAACTATAACTGTAGCATATGAAAGGAAAAAAGTATGGAGCAAACACCTAGTTATGTAAAATAGAGATGAAATGTTGTTTAATAGGGTGATGCAGCTGTGCTGGCACATATATAAGCTCTAGCTTTATAAACACATAGTTCCATAAATAAGTACCATTTTCCTTATATATGGAACCATGAAACAACCACCATGCCTTTAGCTTAAGTTTTTCTAGCCTAAAACCTCATATTTCAAAAAACATTTTTTGAAAAGTGTTCATTATATAACTGATAGCTACAGTTTGCACAACATTAACCTTGAGAACACAAAAGTGAAGAGTATTCTCTTCTTTTATATAATGCAAACAGAAAGTTTACTAACAGAAAATACACAGTAGCTACGACTCGCATGGTTTAGCTCAGTCATTTTAGATTAATGACTCTGTAGGGTGCTATCAGCTCCATCATATGTTCAAAGGAAAATAAACTTTATCACCCCCTAGACGTAGGCATAGAATTTTATGACGAAAAAGTTTCTCACTAAGCAGTGCAATCTGCACAGTATTTTATTCTAGTTCAAGTAATGTTATGCTCTGGTTTTCAAGTTCTCTGTTGTCTTTTTCTTTTAGAAAAACAGTTATACATAGATATTTTCACATAAAAAGTAAAAATCCGGTAAAAATATTTGCTGATTTTGCATTTTCGATAATTACGGTTTGCTAAATGAACATCAGAAACATCAGAAATGACATCTTATCTACTTACCTACTTACTTTACTTATCTTACTTACCTTACAGCGTGTAACTTTGAAATGGTTAGAAAGTTTTTTTTTAAACTCGAGTGCTTTGTGAGCCAACAGACCGGTAGTCAGCCAAACAAAACTGGAAAGCGGACAGACAAATTCACAGACAGATAAATGACGCAGAGGCGTATTAAGGTTTACAATGAGTTACAGTTTAGGCTATGGAAAGAAGCTGATAGTTTTCAGCACGTGACTTGAAGACTTGTTGAAGTGCCTTTGGTTTGTCTTAAATTACTGGTTCATGCCAATGACAGGCTGTTGGCATTCTGTGTTATAATTCAGAAAACTGTTCAATTTGATTCTTAGAAATAGATATTCATTTGAATTTCATAACTATTCCTAAGTCAAATTTCCAAAAATTGGTCAAAAATGAAAACTATATTCATAGTCTAGTTTACGACATGATAAAAAAATCCAAGTTTTTCAAATAACTGATATGTGGATATGTGGCTGTCTTAAGGACTAGATAACTTCTTAATTATCAATTTTTTGATAGAGCTATTGATCTAAGATTGTTCATTTAAAAAATTTCAACAATGTTCAGACACTAAAAGGATATTTGTACTAGTCAGAAAAATTATCAATTTGGCTTATGACTGAGACAGCTCAACTGCCTATACAACAAGAGAAACGCATTTGAGATGAGTTCCTTTAGTCTCTTAAGGTGTTGAAACATTCATTTGTTTAAAAAAATTTCTAAAATTTTCTTGCTTTTCACTTTATTTGAAACATTTATTTGACTACATCATAAATAGTATCAAATATTTATTTGAAGTTATTGTTGAGCAACCTGTGCAGCCTGGCATGACTAGTAAATGGTTCCATTTATGGTTTCGCTTGAAGAGACTTCTTATTTTATTAATTTCTTTGCATTTTAAGCTACATGACATTGACTGCTACTTATTAGGTCAGAGCAACAATTTTAGTTCAACTACATACCTAGTTTTGCTAGATACGCTTGCTTTATGGCAGCTTCACCTGGGCAGCTGCATTCAACATCATATTACCTTAATCTTCTTACTTAGAGGGTTAGTACTTTATCTATGAGTTAAATCCCAAGTACTAGCTCTATGATCCCACTTTACAAAATTTTCACTCCTTTTAATGTATGGCTTTAGTTGATTAATGCTAGCAAGTCGAGTTTAGTATAATTACACCAAGAAAGAAATTATATTCACGATTAAAGTGAAAGCAACCTTGTTCTACTTTAGAAAGTGAAACTACAGTCTCGATTTGCTATGATCGATCGACGTGATTATACAGCGGAACAGGTTCAACCTGCAGCCTAGCTAATTTTTCAACACATTTGTAGTTGGCCAGACATTAAATCTATCAACCGAACAAAATCTTGACAATTTCTGACCAATGGTAGGCTGGCATACACAACTTCTGACAATTGGTAGGCTGGCATACACAAATTGTGACCAATGGTAGGCTGGTAAACACAATTTCTGACCAATGGTAGGCTGGTATACACAATTTCTGACCAATGGTAGGCTGGCATACACAATTTCTGACCAATGGTAGGCTGGTATACACAATTTCTGACCAATGGTATGCTGGCATACACCATTTCTGACCAATGGTAGGCTGGCATACACAATTTCTGACCAATGGTAGGCTAGCATACACACATATCTGCACTCATAGTAAACTTCCAGTCTTGCTAGCTGTGATTCCCATCAAGGAAATAGAACTCGTTTGAGACTCATTTGAGCTGATTCTTGACACATGTTAGAAGTGAAAAATATAGTGCCACAGTTATATTAATTAACATTTCTTCTTCCAAAACATGTGAATCATTTTAGGGTTTTGGCAACTTGTCTTGTTTTCATCAGCGGAACCAATGACTTGTTCCAGAGCTCATTTTTAATACATGATAGGAGTGGTGCAGGAAATAAATTGACTCCTAGATAGCCATCCTTGTTATTCTCTAAACTGGGTTTTCTTTCAACGCATATGCTATTATTGCTTCCTCGCTAACCTATATTCCTTCAAAACCTATTTCACTTATACTAATCAATAGGGTGTTTTAGATCTTGTTGTCAGCACTATGCATCGTCACTATTGCACTAACATATAACTTCTTAAACCAATCACTAGTTTTAAGTTTATCTTTAATGAGTTCTCTTTGTTTCGGAGCTGACTTAAAGATTACAGTTTCAAGTGAACTCTATCGCTATGAACCACATCATTGTAGTAATAGTTTAAACCTCTGTTAAAGTTTATTACTGTTTCCTTTATAGTTTAGAGTTTAGGAAACTTTTTCAATTGTTGCAAAGAGAAGACAACTGAAATGTATCGTATATAAATATAAACACAGCTTGTTTTGTACAAAATTTTGACATACATGTTTGTACGAAGTACAGGGAATTAAGTTAAAGTATAGAAAAACACACTCTAAGGCTATTGATCTTACCCTCTAACTGAGTTTTCTCTAAGGCTATCTATCTTATTCCTAATTTACTTGTACTCAAAAGCTATTTAAAACCCTAATTGAGTTTGCTCTTGGGCTATTCAACCCCCTAAATGCGTTGTAATTAAAAGCTATCTATCCCCCTAACTTTAACCAAAGTTGGTTTGTAAGGTAAAAATTGAAGAATAAATGACTAGTTAGCACACTGGATTGAGTTTCCCTTTGAAATTGATTAACTATGTCATCATAAACTTTAAGCAGTAAATGCCACATTCACTTGAGGACAGACTTGACATGCATTTAATGCAAGAATTTCCTTTATGTGAAACGTAATTAACAACTTCCACTTATTATTATTTCTATATAAAAGTCTCTAACAGATTTGTCCAAATACCTTTCACAATTTTATCATTATTCATTATTAGCCTGTTGCCAATCATGAATAAATTAGGTCTTCCAACCTTAAATGAATGATATGACAGCTATATAGGGGAAGAGAACTTGACACGTTCGCCAACATTTCAATCAATCTTCTATTGCGCACAGCAGTCTCGTATATCTTGACATAGGGATCAGTTGGCAGAGAAAGTTGGTATGCTCAGGGGATTTGAATTCTGCCTTCATGTGAAGTGAGTTTTCTTAAATTTTTGGAATGCAATAAATTTGGGATTAGTGAAATATGCAGTGTGATGAAAATCTAGCCCGCCCAGTAAAATGTTAGGCAGTATTAGCCACCAAGTGAAAGACTCATCAGTGACTGAATCCTATATGATTGGTGGAGGCACTTCTTCTTTATAACTACTAGTACCCTGACAGTCTCATGTGCCCATGGCAGATCATCAGGTGTAATAATTGTGTGCACGATTATTCCTTACTGCAGTAAAGTGGTTGAAGAGTGCAGTTTGCAGAGTGCTTGGCTGGGAATCCAATTCTTTTAGTTCAATTCCCCTGTGATGCATTTTTTCTCCAATGCTCTTACATGGTTTCAGACAGGCAGATGAACAGGCAAGTTCATCCGTCCCTCTATCCGACAGACAAACCTAACTATTATTGCAGTAATGATTTAAGATGTACTTGTGGCTGCTAGAGTCCCCCACCTGCATAAAGTTGCACGAACATTGTATTTAAATTACAAAATTAGTACAACGAAATATTAATAGAAAATACTGCAAAAATAGATGCTGTACATGTCTACGCAGTTACTAACAGTTAATATAATTACATATTACACAAAATATATTTCTTAAAATTTGGCGCTTGTCATCTTTCTGTTGTCTGTCTGGCATCTGTCTGTCTTTCAGTGTTTCTAGCTATAGCTATTAAAGTCTTGGAATTAAAATTCCATATTCTGATGAATTTGAACTCACAGAGATTGCAACCACAAGCTTTTTTCCACTTGCTCGACAACTGAATAATGCAGGCATATTCATCAAAGACATCGTACCCCGTATGGCGTATGCATACACTAAACGACGTATTATTTGAACTTCTATGGATTCTATTAACTCTATGAAACACTTTTGGGTGTTTTCTTGAACTTCTATTTCCAGTTTTTCGTATGGTTCAATTGCTACATCTTGGTCAAGGCCGATTCTTTGCGTCTGGACAATTGTATTATCGTAGTAAGGAGAGCGTCTACATTCTCTTTCTTTTTGGTCAGACAAAACCAGTCCGATATCTCATTTTTACACTTGTACTAATGTTGAAAGGTACCAGTATCATTGTATTCAAAGTTTGATGGATAGTTTCTGGTGGAACAGAAACATTTTTATACACACTTCTATGCACGAATGGTTATTATTATTTCGACATATTCAGGATTTTTATTTTGGTTTTTCAGTTCATATTAATTGTATCATTACCAAATCATTTTTTATTGTAAATGTAGCAAAACATGCTTAATTTAGCTATCACTTGATAATTATTTCGCATTTACATCTAAACCTTTTTATAGCTGTTTTATTTTTTTAATTTATTTGACCTGCACAAAACATTTTTCTCATGATATGAAATTTGAAAGTTGCAGTTGTTTGACAAAGTTTGAAAACCTTTACAGTGGTTTTTATTTTCTCTCTTAATTTATTTCAACTGCACAAAGCACTTTTCTCATGATATGTAGTTAAAAGTTAGATAGGCAAATGTTGTTATATATATAGGCCCTATATGTTAATACACAAATAAATTTTTTGTGCGAAGACTTTTTTATTACTCAGGCAGTACAGCTAGTTACACAACAATATTGATATTTTACGCCTGAGTCAGTATTGTATTAAACTGGTAGTTCAGTTAAAAATAATCTATTTTGCGTTTAAAGATGAACTTAGGCCTACACAAAATTTTAGTAAACTGTATCAGAAATTATTGGTATTTTTTGTCACTTGCGATTTTTTTAGGTGATCCTACTGCCAGGATGTTTTAAGCTTAAAATCCACAAAACCTTATTGCAGTATAAATTTTCAGAAGTAAAATACATGCCAAAATGGCAGCACTAGTTATAGTTGCCTGTCGCTATTCTGTCAGTCTATGTGCCGAGGTGCAACTATGAATATCACAATCACTCTTTTGTTTAAACCTGATCACTTTAAATGCAATCAAGTTTTATCATTTTTAGTTTTAAAACATCCTGGCAGTCAGATCACCTTCAACATCAAAAATATTGCTAAATAATAGAATAATACTGATAATCTTGGATAAAATCTACTACAAACTTATGTGAGCTCATTTTTATCTATGGTTTTATAGACTACTGTTAGATGTCAAAATTTTCTATTAATTCTATGCTACTCATATGAAACTGTTTCTCTTTTAGCTTTTAAGAAACACATTAGCATATGCACCAACTGATATACCTCAACAACCTGAATTTAGTTCTGACTGGAAACTAATTAGATGATCCTACAACTATTTGGAGCACAACTAAACTTTTAGTGTATACCAGAACACGAGCAGAAACTTCCTAGGTTGACCTTTCAACTACTTTAGCTAAACGTTGATCTGTATGTTTTTTTCAGGGCTCAAACCAACTCCAACAGAAACTCTGGCAGCACTCATAGCAAGCTGCTTCAGGCCAGCAGACCAGATGATTCGAGACACTCACTTTCCAACCTTGGTGCTATCGCTAATGAACAACTTGCTAGCCAGTAAGTATCAGACGTACATAGAAATAAGGTACTAGAATTAAGAATAAAAAAGTGAAATGGTGTGAAGAAAATTTTCAAAGCTATGGTAATTATAAAAACAGATATACAATGGAAGATAAAATAACCAAATAGGACTACTATTAAGTTGTCATTATTACAAGCAATAATAATGCCAAGTTACTTGATTTTACTTAATTCACCCTTGTAATTAATAAAATTAAAATGGTATTCTATTGGGTGCTAGATAATAAATTAATACAAAACTGACATGCTTTGAAAAATAAAAAACAACTTGAAAATAAATGTTTTAAATATAAAAAGTGAGCAATACAATAAGTCTTTGCTGAATGTATTGAGGAGCATTAATAATAGAATAGAAATATATAAAAACTATTTGTTAGATCTGAGAATCATTTTAATACTAAAGGTGTAGCATCCGACCAAGCTGCCAAGTTATAGTATGTATGCACATACAAACGTATATGTATGTATGTTCATACATACGTATGTACTGTACATGTGTACGCTTGCATGTATGTACGTATGTATGTACGTATGTACATAAAGCACATGTTGAAAGGAAAAAATGTAAAAGACATAGATCCAAAATTATTGAGTGAGTTGAAAATATTTGTTTTTCATGTTGGTAATTTAATAGTATTGCTGAAAGGTCAGGTCAGGTCAGGATGGTGAATTGAAGGTTGTAGTAACAGAGAGTGCATAAATTAACATTATTAACATGAAATGAACGCCAACATGCAACTGCTAGCGTAACATGAAGTTGAGGAAACTAAACATAAACAGATGACAAGAGAAAGCAAAAAACAGAGCTGCATGGAAGTCAGTGATAAAATATAAACAATAAGACAGTCATTCATGTTCGTGTAGATGTAGGTGTAGATGTAGGTGTACATTGTAGATGCAAATGAAGGTGTAGTTTTAGATGTAGATGTAGGTGTAGGGGTAGATTTATATATAGATGTTCAGCAGCTCAGTTAGACTTCTTATGCGAAGCTTGATGTGAATGCAAAAGACAGTCTTTGATTTGCTGAAAGGATGCTAATTTATAGTGACCCAGCTAATGTCAAGGTGCTTAACATCTTTGGATTAATGGACACCTTCTTTGGTACTTATGGATTAACTTACTCATTAAGCTGGAGAAATACTTCTATATTCTAGTTGATGTGATCAGATTTAACGTCATAGGCCTTTAGCTACACTGCAGGTGTAATGTCTCTGCCTGTTCGCCATTACTTAAAGATGTGATCATATCAAATTCTATTATATTTTATCAGAAAGCATAGATATTTCAAATCATTTGGAGTTTTTTGTTGTTGTTTTAACTACCCTGACTGCTAATATGGATCAAGTTTAAAATTCAAAAAACCTTGTTTGCAGTAAAAATGAAACAGCTATTGACGTCATTTGTGGGAACTTTGGGTACACGAACTATGAGCAATTTTTATGAGCATTTTAACTGGGATCAAATTTTGTGGATTTTAGTTTTAAAACTTACATATTAAAAAACTTTAATATTTAAGTTATATAAAACATTGGCAAAGCAATGTACAAGTATAACAAACATAAGTAGAATAACGCATCTTGCAAGGGTAGATTAGTAACTACATCTAGCTTAAAAATAACATTAACTATCAACAGCTGTCATTGCCTCAACCAGCCTCCATTATCTCTTGTATTTTGACATCTAAGCACCTTTTATTCTAATTTTTGCATTGCAGCCGTTCTGTATTTTTAGTTAACTGAGTCCTTTTTACTCATAAATTCAGCATATCATTAAGATAAGTAGTATATGGTTTTACACTTATCTTAAAACTCTGGAGGCGATAGATATTTTTGTCCGAATGTAACTGCAAAGCATTAAAGTTCCTAAATATTGGCTTTGCAGAACTAGGAATTAGCTATTAAATGCTAACAATTGTTCTATTATCTTCTCTAGTACTGGTCATTTTTATGGCAATATGAGTGACAATATCCTTGTACGCAGTGATAGTAGAGCAACACATGCATAGCTTCCTTTAGCCAAGATGGATTGCTCAAAATGAACAATTCCTGGAAATTGCATTAGCGGTTCTCATTATAGCAATGCATAGTCACGCTTGATCTTGTATATCTATACTAGTTGAATGCCTGGCGTGGCCCGGGTATATGCTACACTATTATTCAAGATTGAAAATAGCTTGTAAAAGTGGCAGGTAATGTAGCTGCCTTTGTCTAAATCTTATTACCCAATCAATTTGAGTAACTTAAGCTAGTCTAAATCTTTGCTATAATAAGATCAATGTCCGAAGGTAAGTTAGCGCTTGTTTAGCTTGCTCCAAATCAAGTCAGCTTGCATATACTGTACAGGTAATGTTTAATGATAAGCAATTATATTGCTAGTAAGCATGGTAAGGGTGCTAGTAATAACAATAGTGAGTAACAAAAGTATTCTTGATATAGCTTAAAGATGAACTTACCAAGATTATAGTAGATTTTATCAGAAAGCGTCAGCATTTTCTATCATTTTTGATTGTTTTTTATGTTTGAGGTGCTTTGATGGCCAAGATACTTCAAGATTAAAATCAACAAAACTTGATCGTGGTTAAAATGCTCAGATCAAGCAAAAGTACAATTATGACTTCTATAATTGCGAAGAGACCAAAATAATGAAGACGCACAACAGTGCAACTTGAAAGCAATAGCTGATATCAACTATAGCAATGATAGCAACTCATGACATTATTTCGACCTGTCTTTTTCTTCTGAACGTCTTAACCGAGGTCAAGTTTTGGCGATTTTAATTATGAAACATCCTGGCAGTCAGATAACCTCAAATTTCTTTCAAACACTTTTTGATAGAATTTACTAAAATTTGGTCTAAGCTCATCTGTAAGCAAATAGTTCTGTAGATAAACACTTCCCTGTGTTGCTCTACAACTATAATTTCAGAAAGCATCTCACTGACAGGCTATCAAGGCGTTAGACAATCTTAAGTCTAGTAGTGATACAGTTTCCTGCTATTAATGTTTCTTACCATCTTTTCAGTTGTGAACCCATAAAAACTCAATTATCCGGCAATTGGTTGCCATCAAAAATGCCCAGGAGGTTATTCATCATTCAATGCATCACATTTTAAAGATCTTATTTTTCAAGGATCTTTTAAAGAAGTTCCATGCATATTTCGGTAGATAAGAATTGTTTAAACACATAGCAATTCACATACCACTTGACCTCATTGTATTTTGGACGAGCCATTTCTAGGACTCACTATGCACAACTCTACTTCGCTATGGCTAGTTTTGATCTTTGCATTTCCTTTTAAATTAGATAAAAGCATTTTCCCTCATAACCAGTTTTAACTTCTTTCAACAGTCACATTTCCTTTTTAGAGAGTTAATCAGCGTTTAGTCATAATTTATGAACTTAAAATCTAACAGCATTAGATTCACAGGCTATATTATCGTTTCGCCTTAAAGGTTGACTTACAACAAAATTCACATTACAGTTATTTGGTATCAAAAGACTCACCATGTCTTACTCTGTTTTGTTGTAGATGCCAAATATGTGGAAATGAGATTACAAGCTTTTAAGAGCTCAAAAACGAAAAGCCGCCGTAGATTGGAACCTGTTTATTTCTCTGACGTAGTCATTGCAGTTTGGTTATCGTCTTGTCACGTGATGTTCTCACATGAATTGAAAGGCCAATAAAAAGCTCAATATAAAACTTATCGTAGCACTAGTTTATGACAAACACTTCGGGTTTTACCGAAGACCACGTATCAAATATAGATGCTCGCTACTTTAAAGTTTTGTTTCGGCATTATTCAATCGTCAAGTCGTAATCTGACCATGTGACCCAATACTTCGCAAATAATTTTTGCAGCACTTTTCGATTATCACAGGTAACCAACAGGTTTGTCATTATTATCAGACAATTATATGTACTCCTTCGAAGTAAGGCAAAAAATTTTAACGATTTTTTACGGTAAGTTATAAGATATCATTGCTAAAAGTGACAGCATTACAATGACGATAAAACAGACACGTAAGAACAATAGACATGGTTTTATTCAATGCGTGAAGTATATTTGTGAAAATATTTTGACAAATGAGGTTGCATGAAAGTGTAAACAGAAACCATCCTGTAACAACTACGTCCCATTTGAGCCGTTTTGGAAAGCGAATCCAAACTACGGGGGTCTCGTGTGGCTGCGATTAACTGTTCGCTTTTTTAGCTTTTAAGAGCTTGTAATCCCATTCCCATATATTTTGCACCTACAACACATCAGAGTAAGACATGGTGAATCTTTTGATACCAAATAACTGTAATGTGAATTTTGTTGCAAATCAATCTTTAAATTTCTTGACAACCTGAGTAGTGTATTTAAAGAAATGAGCACAGTGTTGCCACAGAGAATGTTTCACCATCTAATAGAATCATAATGTTAGTTGATGACAGTTTTATGAATTTACTAAACTTAGCAAATTGATGAAATCATTTGAGAAGAGTGAATATACTTACCAGTGGAATCATGTCATGCTTTTAAAGATTAACTTGCGCAAGAAAATTTTAATAGATTCTGTTAGAAAGAATCGGTATTTTTCTATCACTTGCGATTTTTTTTATGTTTGAAGTCATCTGACTGCCAGGATGTTTCAAGATTAAAATTGACAAAACTTGATTGACGTGAAAATGCTCAGATCAAACGAAAGTGTGATTGTGACTTTTATAGTTGCAATGAGATCAACTGATATAAACATGTAACACTGCAACTTGAAGGCATCATAGCCGATATCAACTAGTGATGCCATTTCAGCACATCTTTTTCTTCTGAGCATTTTAACCGCAATTGAGATTGGTCGATTTTTATCTCAAAACATCCTGGCAGTCAGATCACCTCAAACTTGCAAAACAGTTGCAAATGCTAAAGATATGTCAATATTTTGTGACAAAGTCTACTAAAAAAAATTTTGTTCAAGTCCATCTTTAAACATAACTAGTTAATTTTTGCCTACGAAAGTTAGTTATTATTGAGTTTCATTTAGTAAACTTTTCCTTTTAAACAACAATCATTTAAAATAACATCTCCTTGCGCATACATAAATATTTGTTTTGCCAAGTCACAAAAATTCCTTTAGTAAAAGACTTTGACTGTCTTTTTTCAAATTCAAATGAGGTGAATGAATGAACAGTTTACCTAGATGCGCCAACCAGACTTTTTTAAGTGTTTGTTGTTTTAGGAGTTATGGACTCACAATTGAGGAAGCATTAAGCTCTGTCAATGTATCACTTCTTACTCTAACATGCAGCTGATAGAATAGTTTTATATAATATATATTATATAATATATTATATAATATATAATATATATTATATAATATATTATATGTTATACAACCTGTATATTATACACATTATATAATATATTATTTAACATAATATACCTACTATATAATATATTATATGTTATACAACATATATGTTATATACTTTATATAATATATTGTATAATATATAATTTATTCGTTGTCCTTGATAAGTTAGGAAACTGTTAATATTTGCTCTAATTGTTGCTGAAGAATCGGAAGCAGCACAAATGAAGGGGGAGAAGTGAGAGGAATGCAAGCTAGGATGAGAACGACCCGACAAGGTATGACTGTTTTATTATTTTTGTGGTGTTTTTGTTATACATACTGCATGAATATTAAGTAAATTAAGATTGAATCAAATTAACTCTTTCTTGAATACTGTACTTGCAAATTAATCAAAATATTTAATTTTTATGGGAAACCTCAATGTAATGCTATAAGCTTACTAAGTAGTTAGCCAGTACTTTTAAATAACGTAGGAATGGATCCTTAAAGAGTTAAACCAAATTTTGAAAGATTTCATCAGAAAGTAAAGATTTTTTTCTATCATTTGCTATTTTTTATTGTTTCAAGTGATCTGACTGCCAGGCTGTTTCGAGATTAAAATTGACAAAACCTGATTGCAGTTAAAATGCTCAAAAGAAAAACATGTGCTAGGATTTCCCTAAACATTAAGTCAATAACTGTGCATACTGTTTTTAAGTGATAAGTATATGTCTCATTAGTGTCGGGTACTCATATGTTTGCACAGCATTTAGAGAAAAACAATGGGACAAATTCTAGCCAGCCTACCTATCTGTAAACTATTTGAAACATCTAGAGCGAGGTATCTGAGGTTATATTTAAAGTTTTATTCCAACAATCATGAGCAAACACTAAGTAAAATATATGTCAATAGACTCCCCTTAACCATGAGCAATTAGCCAATTTATATTTGAAAGCTTATACGTATTCAAATATCGACACATTCACATTCTCTGTCCATAAAACTATCAAATGCAATAACAGCTGCTACTTAATTTAAAAGTATTTAAGTTATTTCAGTTAAGTGAGGCCGTATCATCATTAATCTTTAGTGAAAAGCTAAATTCTTTTACTGTAGAATGTTGGCACGGTGTTATGGATTTTATTACAGTATTTATATTTTATATTTATATGTTTATATTCTGCTCTACCGTTATTGAACAACCCTGAATGGTATGCAGGGAATTTGACCTAATGCAGTGAAGGATATGAGATGATGACAGAAAACATTACAAATAATTGACTTGAATCTTTCGCTATCAAATTATTTCTTTAATGCGACCTAATTACAAATTCAGCAAAACCTAATATTTGAAAAGAGTGTATGTAACTTGTAGTAACTTTTTAACTACAAGGTGTTCAATAAAATATTTTGATACCAAACAAATTGGCATAAAAAATTTTATATCAGCTGATGCCATAAAAAGGCTACAAATGTGCTGCAGAAAGAGCTTGAAGAATTTTTCGGCATTTTCCGCTACTACTAAGAGCATGTTCCAAACCAAATGAGTTAGCAATATTATTACAGCTTATGGCAGCATTATTACAAGTTTAGTCTACTCATCACTTTATATCACTGGCTGAAAAAAGCAAATCAGGCCAGAACTGAAATACCATAATAAGTAGAGAATTCAGTAGCATTTAAAAGACAAACTGTTGTGATATAAAAATGTTTAGATGTAGGATATGCAAGATGTTTATGTCTGGTGTACTCAGGAGATGGCTGGGAAGGCTTTATGTAAACCAAATTAAAGTACAATATCAATTAATCATTATTTCAGCGGGTATGTAAATTACTAGTTAGTCTAGTTCCTTGACTTGTCAACCACACCTAGGATTAGGAGTTGTCATGCAAGTAGATTAGGAAGTCAAGAATTTTTAGCTGGAAGGGAAAGCGGCAGATGACAACGTGTGAGTTTATAGCTAAATATACTGGTTAGAACGAGAACCTTGGCAGTTTCTAGCCTTTGATCATTTTATTTTTGTACTTCTATTACCACTATTAATTAGCATTTGATAATTTACTAACAATTGTTAGTGTGAGCATTTGCCAATCCACTAGCCGTTGCTATACCGTTAGCATTTACCAATCTACTAGCGGTTGCTATCATTAGTGTTAGCATTTGCCAGCATATAATGCTATTACCAATTTATTAGCTGTGTTATATAATCAGGATAAGGGTTTCAATATAAAGGTGTTGACTCACAGGAAGTTCATGACTGAGAGACAGTAAGCGGCAATTCTGTCATGCCTAAGAAATAGAGTTGATTGAAATTGTTATCTGAGTAATTAAATATTATAAGCTGTTTTTTGATTTGTTAGTACTACAGGCGAGTGTTAAAACGAGCAAGAAAGATTTTAGATTACACAATCATCTATAAATGCTTCATTTCATATTTACGTATAGGTTATGTAAAATAATACTACTGCAAAACCATTGCTCAGACTCGATTACATGATGTTGAGTAATATGTTCCATTGTGCAAGGGTCAGTCAATACATATTTAGAGTTTTATTATAATTCACTGCGGGATGTTCAAATTTGAAACACTCAATTATTGCAGAGTTGCAATCTCATGCACAAATTTTCATAATCAGAGTAGTTCAATTTCATTCATTTTTTAAAATTCAACATGGTTACCAAACTGAAAAAATGTTAAGTATGGATCACAGAGCAGTAATGAAACTGAAGAGCTGAAATATATTCTATAGAACAAAGACACAATGTGTCTGCAAAGTTCATTTTGTTATGAATGGACCGGAGTGTTCAAGAAAGGCAGAATTGAGATCTAGAACGAAGATAGTAGTGGTAGACCGTTTGAACTCTTGACATTACAAACACTATTGAACAACTAATCTTAGCTGACAAAAGAGGGAAAATTGATGACATAGCAGATGGTTTACAAGTTTCTCATGGTATTGTGCGCAGATTACTGCACGAAACATTGAGATTCAGTAAATTGAGTGGTCATTGAGTTCCAAAGATGTCAACTAACATTTAAAATGGACAGCATCTGATGGCAGCAATTTATGGTCTTCTCAGCTTTAGAAAGATAAAAAAAGAGAACTATTTTTTAAACAGAATTCTTAAAACTGATAAAGTTTGGGTGTTTCAATTTGATTCTGAGTCAAGGAGGCAGTCACTTAAATGTACGCAGCATCTGCTGGCCGCATAGTATGGTCTTGTAAGCTTTAGAAAGGCAGAAAACTACTTTCTGAACAGAATTATCAAAACCTATAATACTGAGGTGTTTCATTTTGACCCTACGTGTGTATACATGTATATAGCTATTACACCTCACGATCTTTATGGCACATCGGACTGTCAGGGTACTTAGTTTTACATCTATATAAATCTCAAAGTTTTTCATTGTCTGTCATCACCCTCATCTGTCATTCTTCCATGTCTGTCTAACTAGAGCAATTAAAATCTGACAAGGAAAAATTCGTACCGCAAACAATTTGATCTTGGAACCTTTTTGTACACCAAGCAACAAGCTAACCAATTCAGCTACATGGGATGCAATGGATTCATTGGGTGATATGAGTCATTATCTGGGTTAAAACATGCATAACACTCTGCGTTGCAAGCAACATCACTAAAGCTTGCTCTCACAGTTCTTATTAGTAAGTTTAGCCATACGAATACTAGCTTACTCAAATTAGCCAATGGCAACTACATTACCTGCCACTGTTTATAAGCTGTCTGTTAATACCTGTGCAATGCAGGGCATTCGGCTAGTATTAACTGTAGTTAAATGTCAAGTAAGCAGCTAGTCAAAGAGCATTATGCTTTAAATAGTTGAGGCTTTGATAATAGTAAACTCAGCAATTTTGGCAGTGTGTGACAATGTCTGACATGTGACAGATGGTACTTGAATATGTGGTTTTATTGCTGCAGACTCTAATCCCTTTTTGGATAGCACCAGTTGCGATAGCGATGCCGTGCACAGAACAATAGATGGAAGCTGTAATAATTTGCAAATGCCGCTCTGGGGTGCTGCCAAGACTCCACAACCACGAATGGTTTCTCCAAACAGATATGAAGATGGTATTTTTTACTATTTTACTCTTATCTGGTCTGATAAAAATATAATATAATATATTTTAATATAATGTAACTTATTAAAAAATAATATAAATACAATTTTTAGATAATATACTATAATTTATTATAATTTAATATGACATATAACATGCAATATAATATAGTAAAATATATTCTAATATGCTGAATACAAGTTGAAAAAATATTTTATTGCACTATATTTGCAATGCCGTGTTAAATTTGTGCCCTTTATAAATAGATATTTCAGGGTTTCATGTGCAGCGATCAGCTCATTAGTTCTCCTAATTACATGTACTCTATTTAACTGTTTTATGCCATTCTATATATATAGAGTTTTTTACAATATTGTTTAGGTTATCAGTCTATATTAATGTAGGCCTATATAAATGGTCTAGGCAGCTATTGAATTTAATCATATATTCAAAACAGTCGACTGAGATTTCGATTTAACCTTTATTTAACTATATATTTATCTGTTTCTACCTCTATCTATGTTTTCAATTTTATATGTATTTCATTTAAATAGTTAATGTTTTATTAAATAATAGGCTAAAATGATTGTACTTACATGTAAATTCTTTTTTACAGTTAGCCAAGTCAACATTAATATCATTTAGCTACACAAATGTTCCTCGCGTTTGAGCTGACCTTTTCTATGTTGATTTTTCAAGAGCACGAGTAAACCATAATATCATTTGTGTAATAATTTTGCAGGCATAAATTCGGCAAGGCTGACCTATTTTTCCTCCTCAGGACAACTTCCGTCTGCTAGAAGCGTTTCGCTGGCAGTCTTTCACACTACTTCCAACGTTAGTTTCTGGCACAGTCATCTGCTAATGAACTTCGGACAATTTCTTGACCATGATTTGACCTTGACACCCGAGGGAGGAGCTGAAATGTCAGAGTAAGTCTTAAAGATAAACTTACTCAAAATTGTAGTAGATTTTACAGAAACTTTTGGTTTTTTTCTATCATTTGCGGTTGTTTTTGATGTTGAGGTGATCTAATCGCCAGGATGTTTCAAGATTAAAATTGACAAAACTTGGTCGGGGTTAAAACACTCAGAAGAAAAATGCATGCAAAATGACATCATTAGTTGCTATCATTGCTATAGTTGATATCACCTATTTGCCTTTGAGCTGCAGTTCCACTTGTCTTTATTCTGTCTCTGCAACTATAGATATCATAATCACACTTACGCTTGATCTGAGTGTTTTACCCGCGATCAAATTTTATCGATTTTAATCTTGAAATATTCTGCAAGTCAGACAACCTTAACAATTGAAAAAAATCTCAAATGATAGAAAAATACCCATATTTCCTGATAAAATTGACTAAAGTTTTGTGTAAATTCATGTGAAAACTTATTCCCATTTTCACTGGGTAATAAAATTGCTCAATTTATGGAAATCTCTTTAAGCTATACCAAAATCAGATTAAACAATATTAATTTAGGTTTTAAGATTAGCAATTTCTTTAAGATGTTGCAGGAGTCCATTTTTTAAACCATAACAACTATAGATATAGGATTTGAAAACATCTTTGCAGCGAAGAGTGCTGTGAAGGAGACCTGAGCACTCCAACCTTCCTCAGTGCCATTGGTGAATGTTTCCCTATCCATGTGGAGAGTGGAGACCCGGCCTTCACCAAAACCTGCATTCCTTTAGTTCGATCCTCCCCTGTTCCAGGACTGCGTAACATGCCATGTAAGCATTCTTAAACAGCTTTTATGAATTTTGTCTGTTTATCTCACCTAATGACAGGAGCAATATTTAGCCTCGATACGTAATAGGTACTGCTTATGAACAGGCTGATAACAATTGGTTGGGCAAATTCTCTACTGTTTTTGCTGGCGGGAGTATCAAAAAGCAAGCTGTATAAGTACTTCAAGACAATTCCCTTTGGTACAGTAGTTAGCAATATTGAGCAAATTGTGTCATGGTAGAAATACATCATATATTAAACAACTATACGGATGTTACTAACCTAGGAAAAGGTGCAAATGGATGTGTGCTTAAACTAGATAAATTACCTGAATACCTAATGGTGAAAAATTATAATAGTTATTATTCTGTCATAACTTCATAGCCACAAGAGTGTGACAAATGATGATATAAGCACTTCGAAATATAACTGGAAGTGATAAACTAAAAATAATATTCAAATGATTTCCTACATGGTAGCTGTTGAGTGTTGAAATAATATAGATAGACATTTAGGGCAAATAAAATTTTTAGGTTAGTTCTAGCGTCTGCCATTAGTCAAGTGAACATATATCTTCTCTAAACTGAGAAGCCGCCTTTTGTTCATGTAATTTATTTATTCTATTCAATCAGCTTAACTGTTCATTAGCCAATTATGATTTGGGTGCTGGGTCACTTAATACTCGTATTCTATTGGCTACCATAAGGAATACTTAATTGACCAAATTTTCTCACTGGTTTTCACAAATGAATTTTTGAAAAAGTACCGAGTGGTACAAGCAATATTATGTAGGTCTCTTGCTCAAACGTCACACAAAGCAATAAACCTTTTATATCAACAAAAGTAGAGCTATTATCTCTTCTCCTTCAGATTATTGACGGATTATGAATGAATTATTCCCTTAAATTGCAGCTAATCATGCCCTACTTATATTTACGCATGGCTGATTTTTTGTTATAGCTCACAATAATATTTTCAAAGCTTGCATACAACTAACTCTGCAGGTTTTAAACTATTTCTCTACCTCAAAGTTAATCTTCAAAGTTTGATTGGTTTTGTACCGTTCAATCATATAAATATTTTTCAAAATTTGTCGCTGCTTCTGTGTCTGTTTATGTCTGTCCAACTATAGCTATTAAAATCTTGAAATAAAAACTTTTTATCGCAGGAGATTTGATCTCAGACCCTCCCGTTGGCAGGTTTATTCACTTATCAAACAAGCTACACAAGCTTGAAGTAGGTGATATATTAGCTTTAAATTAGTGCAAATACGCTACCGCCTTCTATTATGACGCAACCTCATGGAGAGCGATAGCGTAATTTTATGCATGCTCAATCGAGAGAGCAAGTAGTTAGCTCTTGTTAGTACGTTTAATCAAATCATCCATTGGCAATGTGCCAGGCTAATAGCAAGTGGCAGGCAACTACGTTACCTCTCACTGTTTATAAGCTGATTTTGAATACCCATGCGACCCCGGGCAATCCGCCGGTTTTTACTATAATACGAGCCACGTTTGTTCGTCTGTTCGAAGCAATGCTAACGGTTTTAGGAGAAATTATTGCGCTGCACATGAATCTGTGCTCAGGTATTCAAATTTTTTGCCATGTTCGCTACCACTACACACTCCACAACCTTACCACATTACAGAATAATTGTGCACACACTTAGTACACTTAATGATCTCTCGCGACGCAAGGGACTGCTATCGTTCTAGTTTTGACTACAATACAAGCCCTCTCTGGTTATCTGTCCAATGCCACCGTCGGAGGTAAAAAAAGATTACATTAAGATTCGAACTTCTGTATATTATATAACAAATGAGATTAACAAAGCATCAATTGGGAATATACTCAACCATACATAAAAAGCTGCTTCTCAAGTAAGGAAAACTTTTGATAAGAATACTATAGATGTACAAAGACTGTGACCAACTAGAGGTGTTAGAGAGAAGAATAAGATTGTGTAGGCTGAGAAGGGGCGCTGAAGGTAAATCTGGTTCATTAGAATAACAAGTTAGTCTATCATCTCTTTCATAGAATATTAATATTTTAACCAATGACTGACTGGTGTAGAGTTTATTCAGTCTAATGAATAAGATAAATGAAAGAGGTGTATTTTCCATGAATATTATTTATGTGTTACTCTAGAGATTAACATAGTGAGTTGATATGATTAAGAATATCTCAAAGTAGAGTTGAAATATAGTAAGTGTAAAGCCTAATTTTGTAATATTACGTGATATTTATTAGAGTTCAGCTTGGGATTCAAGTTTCAGGCATTGAAGGCACCCAGATCAAGTTTCATAATGGTGAAACATTTCTTTTTAACCACATCTTAGCGCAAAGGCTGATCTTCATAACTGTAATTGAAATTTGTTTAATGTTCTTAGACTCTTAGAGGATGCTAAAATGTAGCAAAACAGTTTTTAAACATTTGGAGGCAGTTATGTAACTGTATGTAATTATTTTAATTAACTCAAAAATCCAAATTTAAATATAAGAACTAGCTCAACTTCTGTAATCTGCTTCTGTAATCAAACTTAATGCTCTGAGTTTGTTATTGTAGTAATCCGCTACCAGCTCAATGACCTCACTTCTTTTATTGATGCCTCTCAAGTCTACGGCAGCACAAATTTTACTGGCAGCTCTTTACGGCTCAACACAAGTGGTGAGCTACGAGCCCAGGTATATGACAAGATTTTCTGACCTATATGTTTTTGTTATTTTGTAATAAACCAAACAAAAATATATTGCTATGACAAACTTGACTCTAAGAATGCAATTAAAATTTTGGTACAGTTATTTCATGATAAATCTATTATTTTATTTATTTTCAATGTTTTTGATATACAATAGAGGAATACTTATAATCTATGCACTTATACATGTATATTTTTAAAATAACTGTTTAGCCGTGAACTCTTAAACTCGTGGTCCGGTGAACTGGTGAACTCGTGAGCTTGAAACCTTTTGAACTTTTAAATTGTAGAACTCTTAACTATTTTATGCTAAGCCATCAAAAAATAGCAACTCAAATGATTATATATATATTCATAATATGTAAGAGAACTATAACATTATAAGGAAGGCAATTTATTGGTCCGAAAGTCAGTAGCACGGTTTCTAAGTATTTATTTTTGGTTGACTTGAGAGTGAAGCATTTATTTATATGTTAAAACTGTCTGACTGACAGGAAATAGGAAGAGAAGTATTTTTGCCAGAATTAGACGATAATATTCCAGGATGTCCTGTGATGGCGGTAACAGCTTGCAGTTACTTTGCTGGTGACAGTAGAAGCACTGAACAAGGTAACTTGCTTTGAGAACCTTTTTTCTCTACCTGGCTTTGCATTAACTAAATACAATATTTCCATGCGACTATGTGCTCAAACCTATTCTTTGATGTCTATCTGACAGGCTATAAGTAACCATCATTAAATTTTTAACTTCATCGCTCTTTGAAAACATATTTTCTATAATAATAATAGTAATAACAATAATAATAATGATAACAATAATGATAATAATAGTAATATTAATGATAATAATAATAGTAATAATAATAAATTAGCACTAGTGATGAGTTCCCATGGGAGATTCATCAATATCAGTTTGGTGCCCGCCGCTTCATTAGACTTAAGGAAAGATAATTCCAACAGAAAATCACACTCATACCTCATGATGAACACAAACAATACAATACAGAGTAACGGCGTGAAATGGAGAGAGACAGAGCAATGCTCAATATGCCTCACCCAGCAGGCTTCCTGTGGTGAACCAGACAGAGCTTGGTTGTCATCTTACTACTGGTAAAGAAAGAACAGCAACTCAACGCATGAGCTACTCAAGAGATGTTAACATCACGATCATGGAATGCTACTATTCCAGTGAACCTGCTAGAAGAGGATACATGGTAAAGATGGCAAAGATCTGGCATGATCGAGGAGGGTTTTAGCTTATGGAGAACAGAATAACGATGCAGGATAGGACTATTATGAGAAAAGAATGGCTTAAATAAGGAGGAGTTAGATGAGATAAGGATACAAGAGATAGAACAACAGAGTGCACAGACAACAGAGAAAGAGCGGATGACTGTAGAGGTGATACCATCAGTTGTATTAGAAGATACATACCGAGGTGAAAGAAGGGAACTTGAACCCCAAGTGAGACCAGAGAGCACCGTGGCAGAGAGATTAACAAATGAGAAGAAGAAATTAGTTGAGGCAATCAAGGCCATGAGAGAAAGACAGCAGATGAGTAGAGAAACGCTGCCTTACATCAGACATATAAACCGAATAGAGATACTGGACAAACTACGGAAGATCAATGAAGCGATAGAACATGTGCCGGTTGATAACATCATCGAAATGAATGATAAATTCTATGTTAGTGCAGCGGTTATTACAAAGAAGCTACTAAAGAACCGGATAGAGAAGAAAAACAAGCAACCATGGAGAAAGAGCCTGGAAGAAAGGGGGACAGAACTAAGAAAAGACCTAAGCAGAGTAGTAAAGCAAGAAACAAACCACACAACAACAGACTCAGAAGGGAGATGGAAGTGAAACACAGCATCAAACGCAGAGGATACCAACTCAAGTTAAAAGAGCTGAAACAAAGAGGGATAGCGATAACGGCAAAGACCAAGATATATGATGATAGAGTGAAACAATACCAACAGAACAGACTGTTTGAAAACAACCAGAAGAGATTCTACAGTGATATACAGAATAAAGAGGATCGAGAGAATGAAATACCAAACAAGGAGAAACCTAAGGATTTCTGGACAGGGATTTGGGGACATGCAACTGAACATGACAGAACAGCACCATTGGTTATGAAAGCAAGGAACAAACTAGGAGCACAACACCAGGGTAAGATACTAATGACAGAAAACATGCTGAAAAGTACATTTGTGAAACTACCAAACTAGAAAGCTCCAGGCCCAGATTCTGTACAGGGTTTCTGAATCAAAAACCTGACCAAACTGCACAAGAAGTTTGGATTATACTTAAATGACTGCCTAGAGACAGCACAGACACCCATATGGATGGTTATTTGCAAAGCTGTTCTTATTTAGAAGTACAAGACCAAAGGCAGGGCACCAGGAAACTATAAACCTATTACCTGCTTATCGATTGTTTGGAAGCTGTTAACCGGTGCTGGTTGGAGAAATCTACAGACATTTGGAAGAAAATGATTTTATAGGAAAAGAACAGAAGGGATGCAGATCAAGATACAAGGGAACCAAAGACCAGTTGATGCTGGACAAGGTGATACTGAAGAACCATTAGCCATGGACTGGATTGACTACCAGAAAGCGGATGGTCTAGTGCAACGCTCATGGATTTTTGAGGCACTGGGAATAGTGGGGGTACAAGAGAAGGCTTGGAAAATTTTTAAGAAGACCATGAGCAAGTGAAATACCAACTTGGAGTGCGGCGGACTCACGCTTGCAAATGTAGACATCAAGAGAGAGATATTCCAGGGAGATTCTTTGTCACCACTGTTGTTCATGGTATGTCTGATTTCTCTGAGCGTGATACTATGGGAGACAAGGAAAGGTTATTTTTTGCCAGACCACAGTCAGGTAGGATAAACAACTTGCTCTATATGGATGTCCTGAAACTATACGAGAAAAACAAGAATGAGCTGGAGTCACTCGTACAGACAGTGAGGACTTTTGCCCAAGACATACGGATGAAGTTCGGAATACAGAAGTGTGTGGCAGTAGTTATGAAGAAAGCTAAACATTAGCGGGATGAGGACACACGGCTCCCTGATGAACGGATTAAGAAAGATCTCAAAGAACAGGACAATAGGTTCCTAGAGATGCTGGAAGAAGGTGACATAAAAATGAAAGAAATGAAGGACGAAGTGAGAAAGGAAGTTTACAGGAGAACTAGACTACTACTGGAATCAAAGCTGAATGAAGGAAATGTAATCAAAGCAATAAACACATGGTCGGTTGCTGTCCTCAGATACTCTGAATGAATACTTGACTGGACAAAGGAAGAATTACACTTCATGGATAGGAAAACAAGAAAATTGATGACCATAAACAGAGCACTACACCCTAGGGCTAATGTGGCAAGACTGTATCTGACAAAGAGTGAAGGAGGAAAAAAACTGGAAAATGTGGAGGAAACCATCCTGACAGAGGAATGCAGATTATCTGGCTTTGTGAAATTTAAAGACAAAGGACTCAACAAATATCTGGAAAGTTTTGAGAAGGAAAAGATCAAGCAAGAATATAAAAACACTAAGGCAGAAGAGAAACAACAGGAATAGCAGAAAAAGCATTACATGGACAATACACCAAAATCGCAGACAAAACAGACACAAAGAAAACATGTAAATGGCTAAAGAATGAATTTATGAAGTAGGAAACAGAAGGACTACTCATATATAGCGGCACAGGATCAGGCACTATCAACACAATGAAAGAAAGTTCGTATAGAAAAACAAGGAGGAACATCATTGTGCAGAATGTGTAACGGAAAGGAAGAGACAGTCTTTCATATACTCAGCGAGTGTTTGCAAATGGTACAGACCGAGTATGAGAAATGACACAACAAGGTTGCACAACTAATTCACTGGAATCTGTGCAAGTGGTATGGATTAGATCACAAGAGGAATTGGTGCAAGCATCAAACGGAGAGTGTGACAGAAAATGACAAAGCAAAGGTACTGAGAGACTTTTTTACACAAACAGACCGAATCATACCAGCTCGCAAACCAGACATCATTGTGCAAGACAAAGAGATTGACTACACATTGATTATTGACATAACCTTGCCAGGAGGCGCAAGGATAACAGAAAAAAAGAAAAGGAAAGTGGAGAGGTATTAAGATCTGACAAAAGAGACAAGAACAATATGGAAAACATCAGCGACGGTAGTACCAATCATCATGGGAGTACTGGGAGCAGTGGCAAACCTGCATGAGCAAATGCACCTGCTGGACATAGAGAAGAAGGAAATAGATAGAGCACAAATCTCTGCCCTACCAGGATCAGCAATGATGCTGAGAAAGGTGTTGGATATCCCTGGTCAGGGGCCTTAGCCAGATACCAACGTATCACCAGCTGAAGAGCTGAGGAAATCAACCAGGAAAGTGGAGGAAATAATAATAATAATTGTGGAAATAACAAGGAAATAATAATAGTGATAATAATAGTAGTAATAATAATAATATTAATAATAACAATGTTGGATGCTGAATCCTTTGGCCTTTTGTTAAGACCTGGACTCAACGCGGACTAAAACCAGTCACCTACCACCACACGACTGTGAAGAAAAACTTTTACAATAACAATAATAATAATAATAGTGCTCTAGATTACTATGCAAAGGAACAGTTGTATATCAAGTGGTTAATAAAGTTTTTTCTTGTAATTATTTTTTGCAGGTTTTCATTCAGTGATGTTTGCAATTGATGTCCTATTTCTATTTGCAGCTGGACTTGTAACCCTGCACACTTTACTTTTAAGGGAACACAATAGAATTGCCAGAGATCTAAGCCAAAGAGGTCAATGGAGCGATGAAGAGCTTTATCAGGTATCCTGTGAAAGCGCCTCAGTCATTTTTTTAAAAAACTAAATTTTTCCAGCAGAGTTTTATAATGACAAAAATTGTTGAAGACAGTACCAGCCTCCCTCTAACATTACACATTCTTGGTTTTTTAGGCTATGAACACATTAATCAGTATAACAGTATAGATATATGGCAGTCTAGTTAATAAACATATACACGTATTAATGTTGGTTTTCTATCTTCTATATATACAAACCTCAAATTTTCTGTTTCCAGCTATAGCTATTAAAATCTTTGAACTAAAATCTCACGGCGTGCTAGATTCAAACTCACAAAGATTACAACGGCAGGTTTGAAATTCAAATGTCTATCCACGAGTCTACAAAGGCTTTTTTATGATGAGTAAGAGCTTACGATTCATGGCTTTTTTCTATATAACTATATACCCCTTTTCTCGATTGCACGCGCTAAATTACGTATTAATTGAAACTCTATTAACTCTATGAAACACGATGCTTTTTTGCACTCGCTGTACTAGGGCTAGTTTGTTTTCCGCAAAGCGATAGTAACAAACATTTTTCTCAAAATTAAAATGTGGCGATTGTATTTTAGTTCAGCAACATTCATTATAGTAAAAACAGTTGCGCAAACAGATAAATGATAAAACTTTGGTTAAAAGTTTACTAAAATGCATACTAAAACTTCCCTCAAGTATTTTTTTAGTGAGCTAAATTTATATAAGTTAGATTCAACGTTTATGTTACACATCTGGTTTAAAGGTAAGAACTCTGCAGGCAGTACATTTTAATTTTCCCATGATACGAAGTTTTAAAGTTAGAATGGTAAATGTTGTTATATATTAAATTGAAATAAAAAAATTTTCCGAAGACTTTTTGTTACCTGGGCAACGCTCGGCATTCACCTAGTTTATGTATAACATTGACTTCCACATTTGGAGAATTACAAAATATCTTTATATACATGTAGTATTTTGGATGTTATCTATAAATTACCCGTCATCATTCCTGCACCACTCGTTGCTCACTTTCAATGCTTGCTACAGACCTGCTCTACCAGAAGAAAGTTGAATTTATTGATGTGAGGAATAAACTGTTTCTAATCGCTTTACCTTCTAAATATAATTTTCAAAATCATGAGAAAAGGACCTTTGACTAAGAGATAGCAAACAGTTCATATTTGGAAAATGAAAATGATACTGATGAAATGAAATGAAAAATAATAAAAAATAAAAACACTGAGAACCTAGCTCTATTAGTTTTTCCTAAACTTGTTCAAAAAGTATTTTTAATTTGTGATTGCTTTAAAGGTTGACTTGCAACAAAATTCACATTACCGTTATTTGTTATGAAAAGATCCACCATATCTTACTCTGTTGTGTTGTAGGTGCAAAATATGTGGAAAGGTGATTACAAGCTCTTAAAAGCTAAAAAGGGAATCCAAACTACGGCGGTCTCGTGGGGCTGCGATTTTCTGTTCGTTTTTGAGCTTTTAAGAGCTTGTAACCACATTTCCACATGTTTGGCACTTACAACACAACAGAGTAAGACATGGTGAATCTTTTGATACCAAATAACTGTAATGTGAATTTTGTTGCAAGTCAACCTTTAAGACTGATAATTCAAAGCAAAATGTTTGAAGTTATAAATTTGACAGCCTCTTTAAAAAATGTTTAGTAAAAAATACCCAAAATAAAGATTTAATAGGTATAATAATTTCATATAGACAAAATTATTTTGCAAACAAACATGAGCGATGTTAGCAAGCGTTCAATTTTAGAGCAAAGCATAAAAACTGTACATGTACCTCAAAATATGCATTTTGAGTTCAGGTTAGGTTTTCCAAGTTAAATTGAGTATAGAGTCATCTACACCTATTAATGTTGAACTTTATAATGATAGTTAGTGGAAAGTACTACAGTTAACTTGCTAAAAACTTTGAAATACAACTCGACTGAAAATGTATGAAACCTCTTTTTAGACAACCAGGAAAATATTGGGAGCGGTCTTGCAAAGGATAACTTACAGAGAGTTCTTACCAATAATCATAGGTCTTGAAACTATGAACAACTATGACCTCAATCTTTTTGATATTGGCAGATTCAGAAGCTATGACTCCAGCATTAATCCTGCAATAACGTAAGTAGCGGAGTGCTTTCACGTGGCTTGATGTTGTTAGATGCTAAATACTATACTACTTTTTTGTGTTTTCTAAATTTGACTTCTAATACTTAATATTCTTATATATTAATTATTGAGCCATTTTTGTTGATTTAATTACTTTGTAGTTTTCTTCTGTAAGATCATATATATTCCACCATCAAACAGCATCTCTTATCGTACCCTCACTTAGCCGCTCTCCTACATTTCTAGTCTTTTGCTTCCATTATCCATTAGCTGATAGTTTTGCATTTTGATAATTCATATGAAAAATTTACATAAGGTTAAAGAACAAATATATTAAGATGTGCTTTCTAAAATTTTGAGTGAGAAAATGGAAGGAAGGCCATCAGAAGACCAGCATCGAAAACTATCAAAAGATTGCATTAAGTAAAACTAATGCAGTTACCACAACTGTTGCAGGTTAGAGTTTTCAACAGCAGCCTTTCGATTTGGACATTCCCTAGTTCGTCAAACATTCAGCCAAGTTCCTGGCATGCAGCTCGATTTGAAAGACATGTTTGATGCGTTTCACACCATTGAGGCTTTTGGTGAGACTACGGGCTATAAGCCGCCAGAATTTTAGTTCATTTTACCAGAACAAACTTACTAATGTCCTGTTATAAGTTATGCGCCAGTACCTAGTCCATATACATAAGTACTAACCATAGCTAGAGTATCATATTATAGCTAATGTGATATACATTCTAGTAAGCAAAGGCAGATTATCATTTTATACCTTAGACTATATACATACCAGTAATCATAGGTGGAGTGTCATGATATAACTTAGATGATATACATACTAGTAATCATAGGTAGAGTATCACGTTATAGCTTAGACAATATACATACTAATAATCATAGGTAGAGGGCCATGATATAACTTAGATGATATACATACTAGTAATCATAGGTAGCGTATCATGCTATAGCTTAGATTATATGCATGCTAGTAATCATAGGTAGAGTATCATATTATAGCTTATGTGATATACATACTAGTAATCATAGGTAGAGTATCATTTTATAACTTAGATGATATATATACTAGTAATCATAGGTAGAGTATCATGCTATAGCTTAGATGATATGCATACTAGTAATCATAAGTAGAGTATCATAGTATAGCTTATATGATATGCATACTAGGTAGAGCATCATGTTATAACTTAGATTATATAATTTACATACCAGTAATCATAGGTAGAGTACCATTTTATAGATTAGATGATATACATTCTAGTAATCATAGGTACAGTATCATGTTATAACTTAGATGACATGCATACTAGTAATCATAGGTAGAGTGTCATCCTTTAACTTACATGATATACTAGTACTCATAACTGGATTATTATGCTAGAGCTTAAATTCTTAGATGATACATATAGAATTTACCTTGCATTGATCAGATAGCACTTATGTTATAGCTTTGATAGTGTAGAGACCAGTAACAATAGAAATTTTCTCCAGCTATAGCTTAAATGTTTTTGTTCACTGTAGAAATCACAGATAAACATGTACCCGATTGTTGTTCCATAAACATATTGGTTAAGTCAATGAATGCACTACCAACTCAACATGTTAACATGATATACACTTGTTGCTGTAAATTGAGCTCTCATATTTACTACCTACACTATAATAATGTTTTTAGGAAGTGATGGAATTCTAAAGGGTTTAGCTCAAGATACCATCGAAACTGGTGACAGGTTCCTTTCTCAGGGGGTTGGTAATATTTCATTTATGAGTTTCTAGCTATAACATTCTTGTGTTGTTTAGGCTTGTAAAGGAAGTGGTCACAAAGAGAAAATATTTCCTTGTATGGTAATAAGAATTAAGTAGCATAAAATTTTTATTACTGGTCGTCTAGCTTTAAAATATTCAATTATAGTAATACTCACTTGCAGATAAGAGACAATCTGTTTGATGAGAAGCAAGATTTGGGAGCATTTAACATACAGCGGGGGAGAGATCATGGTTTGCCAAGCTACATGGATGTCAGGTACTGACTGCATAAATATTAACTCAGTTACATGAAATCATTAAAATTGTAATAAAATATAAATACAATTATCAAACAAATTTGATTATACGCTTTATTTGGCAGCTTGACCAAAAGCTGCAAAACATAATGTATTCTAAGATAATTTTAAACTTTTAATAAAAATTAACTTTTAAACTGCTCGAAGTTTTCAAAAAGAGTTTGTAAGAGTTTTTTGAAAGTTTTTATGGCAGCCACACCTTTGATGGTAAAAAGATAAGGCACTAGCCATACCGTATCAAAACAGTCCTTGTTGCCATGGTTACCACGTTATAGTTGCATTAGGAAGCATTATGAATGATGATCAAATGATGGCTTCATCTGTATTAATGGTTGTGATGATCATAATATTTTGGCTAATATTTCCTCTAAGCTTAAGCTATCTTTTCAAGTTTAAACTTTAATTTTCACTTCATTCGTTAAGATTTCAAGGTTGAGTTGGTACTCAGCAGAGTTGTTATAATTTACTTTATTAGGAAGAACTTAAGCCTACAAACTACCCAAATTTGATAAAAAATTGTTATAGATTTATTTAATTGTGTATGTATCTGATAGTCTGTGCAAGCGCTGTGTTTCAACTTTTTTGGCTGATTTCATCCAAACTTAACACGGATATATTCCATATTTTCCACCAGGTCACAAAAAACTTGGTTTCTGAGAATCAGCCTCTTAAAGACCTATCTTCTGTATGTACATAATTCATATCTGTGATATGAATTTGATGAATCTGTTTTATTTGATGAATTTGATGAATATCACGGATGAATCTGTGATATTAAAAATACGCATGCCTTAAAGACAATTACGCTCAATAAACTTTTTCATGGATTGTAGTTGCGGAAGCGCTGTAGAAATCTACATGTGTGCTGCGGGCTATCTGATTCAAAATTTAAAAGTTTTGGGCACCTCTAAGCTGAATGTCAGTAAACAATAAAAGAGTGAATCCATCTATAGCACATATGTGACAGGCTGTATCATTTTCAATACAAATGCGGCATTTCTTAGAGTGCACAATGAGCTACCAAATTGAAACTTGTCGATGTGGCTTAGACTATCATGAAGCCAAGTCATTTCCAACATTAATGAAAATGTAATGTTTGTAGCTTGGGGCTACTATGACCTTCCTGAATGTCAACAAATAATACTGCTTAAAATCCAATCCAACATCTTTAAAGACAGATTTTTCCATTTTTGTGTTGACCGTATTGACCAACGTCACCTTTGATAAAAAGCTGCATCTTAAGTTAAATCTCTTCGATTTTAATTCCGAAAACAGTTTTGAAAAGCTGAGAAATTTTTCTATTACATTAGGTTAAAAACATTTTTGTGATCTAACCTCATTGTATTGAAAATGATATGACCTGTCAAATATTGTTGTCAACCTAACAGTATCATATTTATAAACGTTGGCATATTTGTAGAGGTCACTTTGGTCTAGGAACACCAGCAACATATAGAGAGATGGTAATGAGGCAAACTCATAGTCAGAGTTCTGTAGATGCCCTGAGCTCAGTCTACCCTCTTCCAGCAGATATTGAACTTTATCCTGGAGGTAACCATAGCTTAAGCTCTGAACAGTTATGACTGCGCTGATATATAGCTATCAGTGTAAGCAAATACAACTGCAACCGTAATGACACATAAAGTTGAGAGTTTTCTGTTCAAAGGTAGAGCTCTTTTTATTAAATATTTATCATTTGATTTAAACTTGTTTTTTACTACAGTATTTTGTGAAAGAGAGTTTTTCAGAGTTTTTCTACTGGTTAGTACAAATCTTGATTAGCTTTTTCAATTCTATTCCTTACAAAAGCGCTTAAAGGTTGACTTGCAACAAAATTCACATTACAGTTATTTAGTATCCAAATATTCACCTTGTCTTACTCTGTTGTGTTGTAGGTGCTAAATATGTGGAAATGTGATTACAAGCTCTTGAAAGTTCAAAAACGAAAAGCCGCCATAGATTGGAATCTCTTTATTTCTCTGACATAGTCATGACAATTTGGTTATTGTCTTGTCACGTTCTCTTGTAAATTGAAAAGCCAATAAAAGGCTCAATATAAAATTATCGTAGTACTAGTTTATGACAAACACTTCGGGTTTTACCGAAGACTCCGTATCAAATATAGATGCTCGCTACTTTACAGTTTTGTTTCGGCTTGGTCTAATCGTCAAGCCGTAATCTGACCATGTGACCCAATACTTCACAAATAGTTTTTGCAGCACTTTTTGATTATCACAGGTGACCAACAGGCTCGGCATGATTAGCAGACAATGATATGTACTCCTTCGAGCTATGGTTAAAAAGTTTAACATATTTTCATGGTAAGGTATAAGATATCAGTGCTAAAAGTGACAGTATTACAATGACGATAAAACAGACACGTAAGAACAATAGACATGGTTTTATTCAATGCGTGAAGTATATTTGTGAAAATATTTCGACGAATAAGATTGCATAAAAGTGTGAACAGAAACCATCCTGTAACAACTATGTCCCATTTGAGCCGTTTTGGAAAGAGAATCTAAAATACAGCGGTCTCGTGTGGCTGCGATTAACTGTTCATTTTTTAGCTTTTAAGAGCTTTTAATCACACTCTCATATATTTTGCACCTACAACACAACAGAGTAAGACATGGTGAATCTTTTGATATCAAATAACTGTAATGTGAATTTTGTTGCAAGTCAACCTTTAAAGATTCCCACAGAGCATTAACTTAGTTTTGCCTAGAGCTCACTAGTTCATTATATAGAAAAATTATTTCCTCATCCTGTTTTACCTAAGTAGATGGTAATGTCTAGCTAAGTTTGGCTCTCCTTGCAAAGACATGCCAATTTCAGCAATCACCTCAAAATCTTAGCTGTTCCCAATTGCACATTTTTTTCGAGTAACTTGTGTTGATTGCTGCTGGTATTTGGCCAAGCTATATTTGATGTGCTGGTGTTACACCCAATGCTTCAATGACTACTGGAATTAGAGTTGTTCTTACATGTAAATGCCTGCACTTTCCAATCTCCCCAAGTGAGAGATATTTCTCAACTTTCTCCTTTTCTTCGCTGGCTATTTTGCAGTCATTGGATACTGCTACATATATATCTACTATAGCAGCCCTTTTGCTCTCCTTGTCTAATACAGTATCTGGTTAGTTGGCCAAAGTGTATATATACACTTCAAAATCAAGAGCACTGCATGCGGCCTGCCACTAGACTCCTACATCGTCATTTCCTGAGGATCTAGTGGCTGGCTGCTTGCCAAGCTTTCACTCTTCACGTAACACTAAGGATGTTAGTGTGCACATGTCTACAAGCATAAATTATTTAGGTTTCTTATTCTGTATTTGGCATTCAAAAACTTTTAACTAGCCAATCATATCACTGTTTGAATTTCTAAGAACAATATTTTGCCCAGTACACTTTTCAGCGTGCACATGAGTTGGCAAGGTTAGGCATGTGAGAAATCTCAAATGCTGAAGATATTATATGCGGCAAAGTTTCTTACAGTGCATAGCTAACAGGCAAGATTCAATTTATTTTAAAAACATATTTTAAGGCCATTCAAATGATTCGTTGAATGATTTTTTATGAAAACAACTCAAGTTGCGATAGCTGATAACTCCAAAATTATATTTTTCTTTAGAGGTTGTGAAACCCATCTTTATAATTACATCTCTTATGAGTAAAACAATTATTATCATGCATGATTAAACATTTATGTTTCAAGACCAGCTGTCATAGTTTGTATAAAAGTCATCTTTGGAGTTCTGTACATTCATTACATCATGCATTCTAAAATGATATAAACAATTTTGTACAGAAATGGCAAAGTACATGAGACTTTGGGACTCATTCAGCGTGTATCATTAAAGACTAAGCAATGACAAACAAACGTCACCATTTCAGCTTTTAATTTTCTGCTTACCATGGACACTTAATTATGGTTAGTTGATAGTTTGAATTTACTATGACCAACATGCAGTTCTATAAGTATATAATTTATAGTGGCTGTCCGAGCAGTTTAACTGAGATAATTCTAAAAATGCTTGTTCAGTCGATTTTGAGTTTTTGTTGAAATTCCTAGCACAAACAGGCAATATTTGGTTCCCTCTTTCATCTACAATTGAGTATTTGGTGGGATTTCTTTTTTACACCTGGTTACAATTATAGTGAGTATTAAAGATATGATTGATGATCATTATCAGCAGCATTACTAATATTAAAATGGCAGACAACGAGCCTTTCTACATTCAATAATAAATGGTGCTTAGTGTGCTCTCTCTGATCCTGATGCTTTTTTGAACTTTTATATTGGCAAGTTTATTAGTTGTTTTAACCTCCTGCATTAACCACTTAACTCAATGTTCTTTCTGCTCGAGCTCCAAGCAGTTTACTCTATATACAACCTGTTTGGTTTAAAATGTCCTCAAGTCTTTTGTGACAAATTTACAAGTTCATCAATTGAATTGTCTCTACTTTTCTTTACTGTAATGTTCACTGTTACAGTTTTTAATAATTTTCATTCTTATGTATAAACACCTGAAAGATTTACTCGCTGTATGTATTCATTTTTTACTCTACAATTATATTTTTAGCAATTTCTATATCAATCTTTAAAAATTAAACTTTCATTTAAATAAATAAGATTCAAATAAACAACCATCACAAACGGGCATAGCTTACGGCTGTTTCACACTATACCGCCGCATCTCGGTGTTGATGCCACAGTACTTCGGTGTTCGTCTATGATAACAATGTTCACATTACCTCAAACCGATCCGCGTTCACATCAGCAAATACTACGTGACGTAGTGTTCTTATTTTTATTTTTGATTATTCGTGCAGAAAACTCTTTGTTTTTGCGTGCTTTAATCAAATACTAGGCTTGCAGCAACTATCACAAACGAAAACAAATAAATCACGCTATCCACAGCTGCAAATTACTATCACCGCTATGGTTCACAGTGTACAGGCTGTCATCGATGCTTGACAAAATACCACGAAAGTTTGGCAGCTGCAAAGTTTTTCGGCGTATCAGCTTTGCTTTGTCAGTGCTATTGGTTCTTAGCACACATAGTCAACAATGAACGCCGATCACATACGGCAATACAGTGTGAACCAGGCTTTGCAATCAGCATGTCTGATAAACTCCAAGTTGTTACCTGTCAGTTTTGCCCCAGAAAAGCAATAAAGAAGTTTATTGTTATCGAAAATTGTGCTTTCTTGTAAATAAAGAGCAAATTAACCTTTTATAGGTCTGTCAGAGATACCTCTACCTGATGCCATAGTAGGAGAGACATTTGCTAATATACTTGGAGAGCAGTTTAGACGACTAAAGTATGGTGACCGTTTTTGGCATGAGACTTCAGACACTGTAACTGGTTTTACAGATGGTAAGTTTCTGCTGGTTAACATGTTTTACAAAGTTATTTTTATGTTGATTACCCTCTAAGTGAACTTAAAGTTATATGATATCATTTTAGTTTTACAAAATTTTTATCTGTACAGAAATCTGTACAAAAGAGCTTATGACAGACAAGTGTATTCCTCATTGATAAAATGTGTTGAGCTGTTGCCAGCTTTTTACTTGCTTATGTGCGGCATAAGGATATGGCATATAGGATAGTGAATTGAAGGTTATAGTAACAAAAAAAGTTTTTTGTTAACAAAAAGTTTTTTCTCATTTTTTGTTGATATGTAATGAAAACATCCTTTTGTTGATGACTAATGCCAGTAAAAGTTACACAAGCAAACATACGTACGCTAAGCAAAAAGTTAAAAATAGTAAAATTTGATTTGAGTTGTCCTCAACTAAATTCATTTACATCTACAGTGCTACACATTCTCTCTAATAGTCTCTTGTTGCTAGTATCTCATGCACAATTATTCACCAAACTTCAACTCTGAATTGGTAAAAAGGGGATTCACTGTTTGCACTCCTATAATGAAATGTACTTATATATTTTTAATCTACTAATTTGGGCTTTAAAACCATTTATTTGCAGAGCAGCTTGCTGAGATTCGAAAAGCATCCATGGCTCGGCTATTTTGCGACAATGTTCGTAATCCAACAGTGAGGCAGTTTCTTCTGAGGGCGGAAACCCAAGAGTAAGTTTTGACTGAACTAATTACTAAAATGACACACTCTTGGCATTTAGAGACTTGTGACCATTTGAATGCTGCTTATTGTGCAGTTGTCCAAACACGTGGTGGTCTCCCTAGTTACTCTAGTAATCTATAACAAACCTTTCCCAGCTGCTGATCAGCTCTGACATTAGATTGTGGAACATTTAGTCTGTTTAGCTCTAAAACGTCAATAATAGGATTCGGTTTAAGTTGTTCAATTCTTACCCATCAAAGGTCAATAACCATAGGTCGCTTCCACAGTCCTCCAATACTGGTAGATCACCATAGGCTGCCTACACAATCTTCCAGTACTTTAAAAACTGTCAAGATATTATTGGGAGTTGTCAGACTACGCGTAAAGTAGCATAAGTCTTGCTTAGTCATTAGCATATCATGTCAAAGATCACCATATTGATAATAAAAGAAAACCAAAGATTATAATATCTGAGTAGACTGAATTTTAAAATTTTAGTGTTACTCCTTTATCAAAGAAAAAAAACTGTACAGTTTAGAATTGTATATAAAATCATAATAGCTTAATATTATAAATATATAAAGTTGCTTTTTTATTCTAGTAACCCAGTCATCAGCTGCAGCACTATTCCTCATTTGGATCTGTCGATCTGGCAGTCAACTGGCACAAACAGAAACAATCGCCAAAGAAATCGTCAAAATACAAAAAGGAAGCGAACAAGGAACAATTCTAGACGCAACAGCAGCAGAAGACGGAGAGTTTTAAGAAAAAGAGGAAACAGGCGGCAGCAAAGAACTCGTAATACTAGAGGCTGAAAAGTATAATAATATTTTTTCTTTGCAATGAAAATAATTATTTGGATTTTTAGGTGTCTATCGACTTGTACTATGGTATTATAAAAGTGTGTTGTTCAACTATTTTGAATATACGCGCTACCCAATGGTTACTATCGTATTTTTTTCTATTTAAGACAACTTCTTACAAACTCAACTGGTGATGCAATTGTCATTATAGCTGCGGGGTTCTCTACTCCTATCCTAGAGGAGCTTGGCTGTTGAAGTATAGACAACATATTATCCTAAAATGTAGTACACAATAATCATCCGCTTGGTTGAACGCATATCCATAAACTTGGAGTTATCTCCTACACAAGGCTTTTATTGATATGTGGCTTATAAGGTAAATACTCTATCTACGCTCATGAATGAATCTAATCAAACTTTGTTAGTTGACACTTTGTTAGCTGATAGATGGATCAAGAGACTGACAGATATATATATAGATAGATAGATAGATAGATGGATATATAGATAGATAGATAGATAGCTAGATAGCTAGATAGATAGACAGATAGATAGATAGATAGGTAGGTAGATAGATAGATACATAGATAGATAGATAGATAGATAGATAGATAGATAGATAGATAGATAGATAGATAGATAGGTAGATAGATAGGTAGATTGATAGATAGATAGATATATAGATAGATAGATTGATTGATAGATAGATAGATAGATATATAGATAGATAGATAAATAGATATGTAGATAGATAGATAAATAGATATGTAGATAGATAGATAGATATATAGATAGATAGATACATGTAGATAGATAGATAGATTGATTGATAGATAGACACATAGATGCACAGATATATAGATGGATAGATTGATTGATTAATAGAGATATATATATATATATAGATAGCGATAGATAAATACCAACTTGAGCAGCATGAGAGTTCAAGCTACTAAACCAATTCACATTGTCGATAGAATTATGAACTACCACGATTATAATTTGATTCAAAAGCAACCACTATAAGGCAAGTGTTTGGTTAGCAGAGCATATAACCTTGAATCTATTTATAGAGGTCGTAGGCCACAAAACTTTTTGGATGCATCTGACTATCAAGCTCAGTCATTGCTCAACCTACATGTAATTTAACCCAAACCCGGCAAAGACTACCACAGTTATTTTTCAATTGTGAATAAGAATCTGAATGGAAACAGTGGAACATTTGAAATCTTTTATGGAAGCAGTTATTTGTACATTCGAAGTTTTAAGTGGTATGTCTAAAGTTAGGACATAATTAAGTTCCCTTGGTTTTTATGACTGTAACTGTAGAATGGTTTTTGTTGATTTAGTTCGTTTGAATATTATTAAAAAAGTCATGCTTCTTTAACATTATTAACCATGTATCAAGTTTTTTGCATGACGTCAGCTACACGCTGCAAAAACCTTTCAATATGACATAAATTTTTGGCAGTTTTTGGTCATAAAAAACATTTTTATAGATCATCTGTCATAAAGTGTAAAACATTGACTTGCTAAAGCAATTATCTAGAACAGTCAATCAACCCACACGTACCAATAGCATCTCACATAGATTTCAACCAAAAAAACACGACACCAAAAACTCTTGTACAAAAGCAGGGAGTTGTCCACCTATGGTTTGGAATTATTCCGAATTTCACACCTGACTATTGGCTGAGACAGTTACAAACAGCCAATGTGTTGATCATAGTCATACACTCAATAGCTTTTAGTGATTATCTTTGACATTTTAATGGATTATTGACGGAGAAAACAAATTTCGCACAATCTAAAGTCTAAACCATAGTCAAATCAGTGCTAAAAGCTAACAATGCCTAAAACTGCTATTCATTAGAGGTTTCTATAATTTGTTTTGCAATCTCAACCCGCTAAAAACTGAAATTCTTATATTACGGAAATATTAGTTTATTAGTCTTGCAAAGAGGCAATAGTTGAGGGCGGACGTGGATAGCTCATCAAGAGCGGGTGAATAAAAGCACATTCTAAACCAGATTGCATAATTTAAACTAAAACTAAATTTTAAAATTGTAATTTGATTAATTTAGTTAATGAAACTTTGAAATATATACTATTATTGAAATCTAATTTGAAAGCATTTAAGAAAAACTCCAAGTTTAGGAAACTTTATTGACAAAAAACCAACTCACTGGTTTGTTTAAACAAGTATGTCATATTTGTTTGTTTGGTTGGAATATTAAAAGAAATTACCACATAAGATGCGCTTTCTTACATTTCTTTATCAAAGCATGCCCATGAGATAGGCAGCACATATACATTTAGATTTAGATAGGTCAGCAGAAAGCTTATTTCGCCTAAACGAGCAGCAACATATAGTATCTATATATAGATCAGTGTTTATCTTTTTGTATTTTTGTTAAACTCTGTGTTCAGTTATAGCTATTAAAATCTAGCAATGAAAAATTTCTACCGCACTGGATTTAATATCAGGACCTCTTAATCTACAGACAACAAACTTAATCATTAAGCTGCACGGAATACAATGAATTCATTAGACAAATAGTCATTACATTGGTTAAGATATTCACACTTAAAGTGCTTGCTTAGGCTTAATAACTAGCGCTGTTGACTGTTACGTGTAAGGATTGTTAAGCTGGCCCAAAACCCGGGTATTGTTTTGGTAAAGATTTTAGTAAAGATTTAGCTTTCCAGGTAAGTTAATCACACTCATTAGGTAACTTTTTATTACCCGTGCAACGCCAGACATTTGGCTAGTTACAATATGATACGAACCTCTTGTGGAAAATTTATTCCTACTGGCTGAAATAAAGCTTACTTTCTCATGGTTTATGAGAGGAGCCAGACATTAAAGCATGCAGTAGCTAGCAGCGCTGTTGCATCATGGGGTATTGTGGCACTTCTCCAATGGCTACCAAAGTGATGGAAACTTTCTGTTTAATGATAGCATAAACCTGAAACATGCTCTAAGTGCAGATATGGCAATTAAGGAACTGAAGTTGCAAGTGGGCCTAATTTATTGCCAACAACTTTGATGGGTTGGTCGCCAATACATTAGCTAGAGACAATGTGACAAGCACCTGCATGCAGTTGCCAATGTGTTGTAATTGCACAAGAGCTATGTACTGAGTGAGAGACAGCTAGAATTAATATTTATTAATTTAATCATGCAGACCATCTTTGACACTCTGTCTAACAGCTCAGGCATGTGATTTACTGCAATATGAAGGACTGTCTGACAGCTCAGGCATGTGATTTACTGCAATATGAAGTTTATCATATAAACATGCCACTTAGAAACTAGAATCCAGCAAGACTCTGTCGACCTACTGTATATGTATGTGTCAGAAATCTCAGACATGCTTGCATGGCTGTTTCCTGTTCAATATATGTACCTGCAACTCTTCATAGCAGCTAAGTCTGCATGCTGTCCATCGAGCTGTCATTACCTCTTGGTAAAGTGAGGCCACCATTGTGAGCAGAAGATGAACACATCACGCTTATATTAGTTTAGGGGTATATGCTATGTAGATGGGCATGTAGACAAAGGTAAGTCACTGTGCTGCAGTATCAGTACAGGAACAACATTAAACTCATTGTAGAGTTAACAAGCAAGTCATGAGGTTAAAAAGACCATAAATCTGTTACTAAAAAGCAAATTAATTTGAATAAATTTTTTTGATCAGCATTTATAGTTTTGCCCCTGCTGTGCTTTTAAAGAAACAGTCAGGTTGCTAAATAATCACAGTTGTTTCTATTCATATATAATTATATATATAATTATATATATATAATTATATATATATTATATATATTATATATATATACAGGGCGCCCAGTGTATATATATATATACACTGGGCGCCGGTGTTATTGCCCCAGTGCATTGGGGCACTGGGCGCAATAACACCGGCGCATAAAATGTGGCTTGCCCAAATACCAACAACAATCAACTCAGGTGAGTTGCAGAAAAGTGCACTATTGGGAACAGCTAAGATCTTGAGGCGAGTGCTCAAACTCCCAGGTCTCTGGTAGGAGACCCGAGTTAGAGCAGAATTTACCACCCATACGGGATATCCGGGGTGAGGAAACAATTTATATATATATATATATATATATATATATATATATATATATATATATATATATATATATATAGAAGAAGCTGAAGAAGAGCCAAAGTTGGTACAAAATAATTTTTAGTTGCATATGGCAGTTTCAGACATAATTGTATCATAAATAGCGAGTCATGCATGATCTGTAATGGAATACGGATCACATGCAATTAGTTGTAAACTGAAAAGAAATTGTGATATTTTTGTAATTGACGCGGAATACTCTTTGCAGGCCTTTTTATAAACTACGATAGAACCAAATACCTGCTCTCAAAAAGTTTTTAAATTTCTTCTCACTATTATTGACCAATTGAATATTTGCTTATAGGACTACAAGACTAAACAGATAAATTTGTATATGTTAAATTCTTTCTTTCAACTGGTGGCAGATCTGATTTACAGAAAAATTGTATCAAGGCACATTGGGTAAAAATAATTTTATAATTTTATTTGTTCTAAAGCTGAATGCTGCAAGGTTGACGAAGAACACTGGGTAATGGAACTAAAAGAGTGTTTTCCACTTAACACAACTAGAGATCCGATCTTCACTAGAAGCTGCATCCCTTTCTTTAGATCTGCACCAGCCTTTGGGTTTTCTGGTTCTAAATGTAAATAGCCATTACCTGTAACTCTGTTAATGTCAATAACAATACTATGATAGGTTTGAGAAGTGTAGAGCTCTATAGTGTTGTTATTTGTTTGCTTGTCAGAACTAAGTTACGACTTTGTAGGCTAGTTGACTGTTAGCTGTTGACGGAAAATCAAGTATGCTGCAAAACTTGAACATATTTTATAGATTTGATCCATTGCAAAAAAATCTTTACTATAATAAGAGCAGTTTTTATTTGTTCACCTGTTCAAAGCTATACCATAGTGATAAAAAATAAGATTGTCTCACATGGGAATCAAACCCAGGCATCAAATTTAGAGGCAAGTGCACTACCACGGGTTAATTCTCTATTTACTGATTACTCAGGACGATCTCTTACAGTGCACAAAACTCACAAATGTACTAGTATTAATATATTTTGGTTGAAGTTGGTACATCTGAATATATATTTAACAAATAGAACATTATTTGGTTATGTGTCCTCAAATATTACACCTATAGCAGTTGGCAGAACATTAAATGCTGACTAAACTATATCAGTATATACTTTCACCGTATACTCTAAATTGTCAATACTCCATCTGACAATGATTAATTATTTCTCATCTGGGAACTGTCTCATCTTGAGTTTTTGTGTGCATCAATTAATATAAGTTGCTAGATTTTGAATATCTACTAACTTATCTATTTTGTCCTTATTTTTGTATATGTATGTTTCAGTGGAGAGGTTTCAAATAAATGATTTGACAGCATATGTAGATGGCTCTCAAATTTATGGTAGTGTAAACAACAGAGCTGGAACTCTTCGAATTTTTCTCAATGGCACACTCAAGTCTAGCGTAAGTTTAGCTTTTGCTAATAACATACTCTTCGGTCAAAAGTACTTTTACTTTGGGTTGATTATTTTTGTAATTATTATTTCATTCTTATAAATTATGATTAATTTATTATTAATTATTATTAATTTATTCTATAAAATAAGAAATAATGCCAGAATACACTTTTATTTCTAGCATCTTTTTGTAACAGCTGCTGCTTAAACTGATAGTGCATGTACCAAGAATGTTAGTTAGTTAAAACCTGCAAACAGACTTTGAAATTAAAACTATCACCAGAATAAATAACAGCCTAAAAGTTATGCTGTTTGATTGCCAAATCTGAAAAAATCCAAATACCTACAGACTGGTGTCAACAACGAAACAAACCTGCCTCTTAACCCTAACAACCCAGGCAGCTGTAAGCAGAACCAGAAAACTACGAGATTTTTTTCCGGAGATGTGAGAAGCACGGAACAAGGTAATTCGAAAGATACTAGTAAAGCAATTAATATCAACTTTGTTTTGGTCCTCAA